>NC_133385.1:34621654-34662874 GCF_049309525.1 Garra rufa | reverse complement strand
TAAAGTGAGAGAAATATAGTGCTGCAGGGATGATTGCATATTTTTGTAGGCCAACGTGGAAGTTAGCATCCCCCTGGTTCCCTCAACAAGAAACCAGCAAGATTTTCCCACTGGCTTTTGGATTACTGCAGAAAATAAGCTCTGCGCAAAAACTAATAAGCTTAAATAAAGTTAGGCTATGAACAAACGATGGCACAGCTGCATTACCTAAACGTCATGTGTCATTGCCAGCCATTTTAAGTCTTAATATCTTTAAGACATAATAGTTCGCAAAACCATGAGCCTTAAACCAACAAGGCTGTAAAAGTGAACTAGTGAGTATATTTATAAGTATATAGTGAGTTTTCCTGTTCAGTATAATGATGTTTAATATTCCTGACAAGCTCTAGAGTCCAATTAGCAAGTGGGTTTTTAATTTCATATTTTATTTATCTTTTATATTAAATATCTTGAGCTAGTGTTATCTGCAGGCCTTATTTCAGGCATTTAACCAAAAACCCATTCAAACTGGATGTGCAAAAATGTGAACTAATTTGTGTTTTAAGACTCATTCCTGCAGCACTCTACTGTCTATGCCTGAATGTTCACTGTGAAGCAAGACAAAATGGCTGGATAACACTTAAAGTAAAATATGTTGGATACTTGGCTGCTGGCACAGTTCAGAGATTCCATGGAAATCTACAGTGAGCACATTATTATTTGATTAAGCTCTGAGCTGAAGTGCACAAATGTGTACATATTAAATATTTAAACGATGAGGCAATGTCAGTGGCATTCTGAGCAATTCCGATTAGAATTAACTAGAACATGCTGCTTAAATGTTACACTCCCTGGTCTCTAAGTGATGTGAATAACATTTGTCTAGACCCAAAATTTGTCAGTGCTTAAAATGAAGACTGAGAGGCATTTTAGCTTTTGCTTCTTAGTAGACATTCCTACTTAACTATTAAATCCTTATATGTTATTAGTCACCTCACTGTATCGCTATGCATGAAACTAAACTTGAACTAAACACCTACAATGTCTGTGGCTCATGTGGCCTTAGACTGCTGAGTCTCATTGAAAATGAATGACATCCGGATCCTTTTTTTACTGCAAATCCCTGTCAGTGTGAACATCCCTTAAGGCAGCATGTTGAGCAGTCAAACAGACTCATATCAGCTCTGTTCCAAAACCTAGTGAGCTGTTTAATGGTCTACTGCCTGCCTACATTGGCAGCAACTCTCTAAAGCAGAATCCTAACTGTCATTGAACCTCTTAAAGGAACATTCTCCAACTCCCCCCGAGTTAATAAGTTGAGTTTTACCGTTTTGAAATCCATTCAGCCGTTCTCCTGTTCTGGCGATATCATTTTTAGCATAGCTTAGCATAGATCATTGAATCCTATTAGACCAATAGCATCGCGTTCAAAAATGACCAACGAGTTTCCATATTTGTCCTGTTTAAAACTTGACTCTTCTGTAGTTATATCGTGTACTAAGCTATGCTAAAAGTGATATCGCCAGAACAGGAGAACGGCTGAATGGATTTCAAAACGGTAAAACTCAACTTATTTACTCGGGGGGGGAGTTGGAGAATGAGCCTATTTCCAAAAAAAGTGGAGTGTTCCTTTAAGTGACTGGTGTAAATGGCTTTTCATCTTATTATCTTATTATTGACTGGTGTTGAGAGAGTGCTAAGGCACATTGTATTTCATTGCTGTGGTACTCTGTACGAATATGCATATGACAATAAAAACTGAAACTGAACTGAACTTTTCATGGGTAGCAGCTAAGTGACTGATCACTCCACTCCTGGGTGACCAGGGGAGGCTGTGGCCACCCTTTTGGCCACTCTGCTCAAAACCCCACCTGGTTCCCAGGGATCAACATCCTGCAGAGTTCAGCTTCAACTTGCCACAAACATACCTGGCTGAAAGTTTTATTAGTAATCCTGAAAATTAGGTGATTAGCTGGTTTAGGTATGTTTCATATGGGTTGAAAATAAACTCTGTGGGATTGTGGCCATCCAGGAGCAGGTTGAGCACCCCTGCCTAAGGGTTTACTCACACTAGGCACAGTTGTCTTGAACTGAGCCAGAGCGTGATTGTCCCCCATCTCCTGTCCAGGACTCACACTGCACTTTACCCTGGGCCAGAGCACTTTTACATCATTACAATGCAACTATTTTGAAGATCACACTACTCAATTGAACTGGGCTTTGGGGGTCAAGTGTGCTTGGACATGGTTCAGATCGCCTAGTGTGAGTACACCCTAAAATGGTGGTGCCCAAACTCGATCCTGGAGAGCTGGTGTCCTGCAGAGTTTAGTTCCAACCCCAACTAGACACACTTGAACCAGCTAATTAATCTTACACTAGGTATACTAGAACAGTGGCAGGTGTGATGAGGCAAGTTGGAGCTAAACTCCTTACTTTCATGTTGCCACCTACTAATGCAGGGGAAGCCATCCCTGCTCCTGGTGGACTACATTCCTGCAGACTTTATTTCCAACTCTGCTCCAATACACCTGTCTGTAATTTAAGTAATCTTGAACACCTTGATTAGCTGGTTTAGGTGTGTTTGTTTAGTGGTACAGCTAAATAGCCATCCAGAAGCAGTGTTGACTACTCCTGTACTACTACTAAAAATATTATGATGCAACTGTTTTGAAGATCACACTAGTCCAGGGGTGCCCAACCCTGTTCCTGGAGATCTACCATCCTCCAACCGTAATCAAACACACTTGAACCAGCTAATTAATCTACTAGGTAGTACTTGATGATTACAGACAGCTGTGTTGGAGCAGGGCTGGAACTAAAGACTGCAGGTAGGTAGATCTCCAGGAATAGGGATGGGCACCCCTGCACTAGTCAAACGAACTGGGCTTTGGGGGTCAAGCATGCTTGGGCTTGGTTCAGATACCCAGGTAAAAAAAAAGTGCACTAAAATGCACTTTATTTAAGTATACTTAGTACACTTTTCAGTAATGTACTAAAAGTGCTCTATTTTCACACACTAATTTTGTACTTAATGTACTAAAATATAGTATTAAGTATATGTTAAGATAAACTTAATACCATCTAAGTGTACTCAACTGTGCTATTTTGAGACACCCTGAAATTGAACTAAAATGTGCTTTTAACATACTATATCTGTATTTTAAAAAATATATTTAGTTAAAACTAGAAATACACTTGAACCCTATTTTTAAACATTTATAAATATATTTAAGACTAATTTAAAGTATAATAGTAATATATTAAAAGAATATTCAAAATGTGAAAAAAGTGTGCTAAAATACAATTTAAGTACACTTAGTGCACTTCCCTTAATGTACTTAAAGTGCTCTATTTTCGGGCACTGATTTTGTACTTAATATACTAAAAGTTATTCTTAAGTACTCCTTAAGATAAACTTAAGATCATCTAAGTGTACTCAACTGTGCTATTTTGAGACACCATGAAGATGAACTAAAACGTGCTTTTAACATACTATCTCAGCATTTCCAAAAATGTATTTTGTTACCACTTATAATACATTTGAAACATATTTCATAAACCTTTAAATATACTTATTATACATAAAAAATAAACTTACTGATTATTTAAAATACAATAATAATATATAACAAATGTATACAAGGCGTATTTATAATGTATTGCCCACATGTTTTTTATTAATAAAAAATACACTTATTAATTATTTAAAATACATGAATAATATATAAAAAATGTATACAAAGCGTATTTATAATGTATTGGCCACATATATTCATTAATAAAAAATACATTTGTTGATTATTTAAAATACATGAATAATATATGACAAATGTATACAAAGCGTATTTATAATGTATTGCCCAAATATTTTTATTAATAAAAAATACACTTGATGATTATTTAAAATACATGAATAATATATGACAAATGTATACAAAGCGTATTTATAATGTATTGCCCAAATATTTTTATTAATAAAAAATACACTTGATGATTATTTAAAATACATGAATAATATATAATAAATGTATACATAGCGTATTTATAATGTATTTTTTATTAATAAAAATATGTGGGCAAGACATTATAATTACGCTTTGAATTAATTGATATATTTTAATTAATTAATAAGTGTATTATAATGAATAAAAATGTATGGGCAATACATTATAAATACGTTGTCACGAAACGTGTAGGAAAGCAAAAAATAACGTCTTCAATAAAAAGTCTTCAATAAATCCTCAGGCAGAGTAACAATAGACAGGAATGGCGGGAGAAGACGTGCACACAACGAAGGAGCATAGGTGTAACGCTTGTAGCCGGACAAAGAAACAAGGAAATCAAACAAACTTATAAAGGGGAGATAATTACAACAACAGGTGGAGGAGATCACACTAATGAGCAGGAAGACCAAAAAAGGGCATGGGAGAAACCAAACAGACAGTCCAATGGGGGAAACACTGGGAAAAACCAAGACAAACAGTCCAAGGGCGTGACATACACTTTGTATACATTTATCATATATTATTCATGTATTTTAAATAATTAAGAAGTGTATTTTTTATTATTAAACATATGTGGGCAATACATTATTAATATGCTTTGTATACATTTATTATATATTATTCATGTATTTTAAATAATCAACAAGTGTATTTTTTTTGTAATAAAAATATGTGGGAAATACATTATAAATACGCCTTGCATACATTTGTTATATATTTATGTATTTTAAATAATCAACAAGTGTATTTTTTATTGATAAAAATATCTGGGCAATACATTATAAATACGCTTTGTATACATTTGTTATATATTATTCATGTATTTTAAATAATCAGTAAGTTTATTTTTTATGTATAATTAGTATATTTATAGGTTTATGAAATATGTTTCAATCCTATTAGAAGTGGTAACAAAATACATTTTTTTGGAAATGCTGAGATAGTATGTATAAAGCACATTTTAGTTAATCTTCATGGTGTCTCAAAATAGCACAGTTGAGTACACTTAGATGATCTTAAGTTTATCTTAACATATACTTAATCAGTGGCCGAAAATAGAGCACTTTAAGTACATTAGGGAAGTGCACTAAGTGTACTTAAATTGTATTTTAGCACACTTTTTTCACACTTTGTATATTCTTTTAATATATTATTGCTATACTTTAAATTAGTCATAAATATATTTATAAATGTTCAAAAGTAGGGTTCAAGTGTATTTCTAGTTGTAACTAAATATATTTTTTAAATACAGATATAGTATGTTAAAAGCACATTTTAGTTCATTTTCATGGTGTCTCAAAATAGCACAGTTGAGTACACTTAGATGGTATTAAGTTTATCTTAACATATACTTAATACTATTTTTTAGTACAATAAGTACAAAATTAGTGTGCGAAAATAGAGTACTTTTAGTACATTACTGAAAAGTGTACTAAGTATACTTAAATAAAGTGTATTTTAGTGCTCTTTTTTTAACCTGGGAGAATTACCACACTCAAAATCAGTTTAAGTGTTAGTGCTAATAATGCATTCATATTAAGTGTACTTAAGTACAACTTTTGGGAAAATGTACTTCTACTACAATACATTACTAATAGATTTTTAATAAAATAAATTTAATGTAAACTTAAAATTACCACACTCAAAATCAATTTAAGTGTTAGTGATGATAATGCATTCATATTAAGTGTACTTAAGTACAACTTTTGGGAAAATGTACTTCTACTACGGTACATTACTAATAGATTTTTAATAAAATCAATTTAATGTAAACTTAAAATTACCACACTCAAAATCAATTTAAGTGTTAGTGATAATAATGCATTCATATTAAGTGTACTTAAGTACAACTTTTGGGAAAATGTACTTCTACTACAGTACATTATTAATAGATTTTTAATAAAATCAATTTAATGTAAACTTATAATTACCACACTCAAAATCAATTTAAGTGTTAGTGATTATAATGCATTCACATTAAGTGTACTTAAGTACAACTTTTGAGAAAATGTACTTCTACTACAATACATTACTAATAGATTTTTAATAAAATCAATTTAATGTAAACTTAAAATTACCACACTCAAAATCAATTTAAGTGTTAGTGATAATAATGCATTCATATTAAGTGTACTTAAGTACAACTTTTGGGAAAATGTACTTCTACTACAGTACATTATTAATAGATTTTTAATAAAATCAATTTAATGTAAACTTATAATTACCACACTCAAAATCAATTTAAGTGTTAGTGATTATAATGCATTCACATTAAGTGTACTTAAGTACAACTTTTGGGAAAATGTACTTCTACTACAATACATTACTAATAGATTTTTAATAAAATCAATTTAATGTAAACTTAAAATTACCACACTCAAAATCAATTTAAGTGTTAGTGATAATAATGCATTCATATTAAGTGTACTTAAGTACAACTTTTGGGAAAATGTACTTCTACTACAATACATTACTAATAGATTTTTTATATATTAACTTATTTTAAACTCAAGATTAGTATGTAAACAGTGTACTAAAAATCAACTAATGTTTAAAGCATTTAAAGCACACTTTTGAAAAACACACTAATAAAACTCTTTTGGATGTTTTTTCTGTAGTGTACTTTATTGTAGTACACTAAAAAAATATTTAAGTATTACTGGTATTTAGTATACTTTTGTCAAGTGTACTAAAGTCCTACTGAAGTATAAACATACTTTTAATTAGTAAATTTATAGTGTATAACCATCAAACTTTTATTTAACACAAAAAAAAAACAATGTACTAAAAATTTATTTGCGGGTATTTAAGTGTATTTTAATTGCATTTAAGTATATTTTTTTTTCACCTGGGTAGCCAAGTGTGAATACACCCTAAAATAGTGGTGCCCAAACTTGGACCTAGAGACTCCTGCAGAGTTCAGCTCCAACCCCAATTAGTCACACCTGAACCAGCTAATCAACCTTATACTAGGCATACTAGAAACTTCCTGGCAGGTGTGTTGAGGCAAGTTGGAGCTAAACTCTGCAGGTTGCTGGCTCTCCAGGACCGAGGTTGGGCACCCCTGCCCTAAAACCTAATTTTCATGATGCTACCTACTAATGTAGGGAAAGCCATCCTTGCTCCTGGTAAACTACCTTCCTGCAGACTTTATTTCCAACTCTGCTCCAATACACCTGTCTGTAATTTAAGTAATCTTGAACACCTTGATTAGCTGGTTTAAGGTTTGCTTAGTGGTACAGTTAAATTCTGCAAGATGGTAGCCCTCCAGAAGCAGTGTCTACTACTCCTGTACTAATGGTTTACATTTGGAAAGAGGTCAAATTAGTGCAAGACAATTTCATCAAGAGTTTTTCCAAAGTCTTCCTACCTGTTAGAACAGCGTTCATGAGTAGACCTATGGTACCTTAAAATGCCATTGTGGTAGGCAGCTGACTAGGTTTTACTTGGCCATACTTGGCCTCACTTCACCTCCTTTCCTTTCCTTTCCAGATCGCCAGCAGCCACCATTACCTAGATTTCCACACAGTGGTTACGTCCGCTCGCCCTCCTGGACCCGCGGAGGAAAAGGGGAACAGCAGCCGAGAGATCGAAAACACCACAGTGACTCCGAAAACACAGAGCCAATGTTGAAGATAGAACGCTCTCAATCCCAGCAGCCTTGAGCCAGGGGCAGCTACAGGGGCTTAGGGAGAAAACAAAGCCCTTGAGCGGAGAGTGGAGGTTCCTTCTCAAGCAAGAAGAAGAGGAACTCTTGGGATCAAAATACATGGTGATCCCACCTAAAGATAATGCAATCCCTTTGTCCATTATGGACAAGAAGAGAGCTCCAATAAGATGGTAAGTGTAGACTCTTCCTCAAGATGGAACAGACTTCATCCAACTAGGATCTTGGGACGCCTCTTTGGGACCGAGTCACTTTCAGTCTTCTCCATGTGACTACTGCATATGGAGAACTTGAAGCATGATGTAGCATTATGGACAACACTGGCTCAAGCAATGTGAATCGAAGGAGCAACTGAGGAATTCCACAGTGATTTGAATCTTTAAGGAACTGTTTAAGGAACAGTGCAATGTGTCGAAGCAGCAACTGTGATAAGACATTTCCAGAGAACCTACAGCATAGTTCAAGACATGGCAATAAAGAGGGACAGAGAGAAGTTACAAGAATTCCCAACAAAGTGTCCTTTGAGGAGATTGTGCATGAAAATAGGGAGACCCAAAAACAAAATATCTTGTACAATATGTCATGCCTAAGACCTGAAACATACCCTACACAAGTATGTGAGTGCAAACACTTGATTGATTTCATACATCTTTTGTGTTTCAGAAATTGTCAGAACAGAATTCATATTGCAGCATATCGCACTGGGTTCTCATCATTTCTGACAAGGTGGTGTTGGGCTAGTATTAGCATAAACCCAGTGGAGTCAAATCTTGATACAGAAGGCCACCCTCCTGTGGACTTTAGCTCCAACTAGTCCTAAAACATTGGATAGGATTGGATAACCCTGCATAAGCAGTCTTCTATTGCAGAGGTTCTCAATTCTGGCCCGTGAGGTCTACTTTCCTGCAGAGTTTAGCTCCAACCTTCTGAAGATCTTGATTAGCTTGTTTTTCGGGTGTTTTGAGCAAAACTCTGCAGGAAAGTGGACCTCGCAGGCCAGAGTTGATAACCCCCGTACTATGGTCAGTTTTAAGGCAGTGTTTACCAACCCTGTCACTGGAGGCACACCATCAGGTACAATCTCTTCCTCAAATAAATTCACCTTAATAAACTCAGCAGCTCTCTAGTAGAGACTGCAAGACGTAAATGGATAGGTCAGATAAGGGATACATCCAAAAATTGTTGGTACTGCTGGTGTGCCACCACACTTGATGTGTTAGGAAACACTATTAAAGCAGAGTATAATTAGTAATACCTAGATTAGCCGGTTCAGATGTGTTTAACTGGGGTTGGAGCTAAACTCTGCAGGAGAATGGCCCTCCAGGAGCAGGTTTGGACACCCCTGATTTAAAGAGTATACTGCTGAATGTGTAATTTTAATTTTGACCAACTTCAGGGGTGTCCAATCTCAGTCCTGGATGGCTAATGTCCTGCAGAGTTTACCTTCAACCCCAATTAGGCAAACCTGACCCAGCTAATCAAGGTCTTAGTAGGCATACTAGAAACTTCTTAGCAGGTGTGTTGAGGCAAGTTGGAGCTAAACTCTGCAGGACACCAGCCCTTCATGACCAACTTGGTAATTATCACCCCCCTTAAGTACTGAGATTTGTTACAGCCACAGTAACACAAGAACGCACATTAAGTATGTACAAGCATTCTGCCTTGTGTAGAATATGTTTCTGGCCTAACCTAATGAGTACTGCATTTGAAGTTGCACTTGAATGGACGGAAAGGGAGATTAATATTTTAGCAATATGTTTTTTAACCACTCACGTTGTTGTCATTTCACGTCAAGACAACATTCAAATCAATGTCCTCAGTTGTGATCACCAGTGCACAGCAGGAAATTATGCCTGCTCCACACATTATCCTAAAAGAGAAAAAGCGATTGGGTCGGAAGTCCAAATGTAAATCCCAACGAGTAAAATTCTATTGTACAAATTTCTGGATTCCTATCAAAAAGCTGTACTGTATATGTCACCAGGGTTATTACAGGGTTCAATGATGTCAAGCATGATCTATACACAGGGTCACATCGGAGAAGAAATTTACAAACTACCAGAACAATTAACAAGTCTGCCAAATCAAGGAGGACAAAAATCTAACAGGAATAAATGTGAAATGTCAAAGATCAGATTGTTATTTCTCTTTTTCTTTCTCCAATGCATTTTACTGGAGCTATTACTGTAGAAAGCAGGTCTTGTGACACAACGCCCTCTCAATTACCTCTAAATGGAGACAGCATAGTAAAATTTAATTTAATAGATTATATGGTCAGCACTGGCCATGCAGACACTAACGTGACGTGCAGCTTTAGAGGTTCGCCTTTCGGACTAAAGGACGCTCCAACAAACGGTGCTTTTGTCTGAGGAGAAGCCATTTGTAAAGAATATCCACAAACATAAACTGGGCTTTTATACTCTTTCATAGTTTGTTAACAACCACAAATAATAGTAAGATTTGTTGCTCAGTGTTTTATCATAGTATTTGTAGACAGCACTGATTCTGGATGCTACTTGGCTAAATCTCACCCATCTAAAATGGGAGTGTCCCTGATGAACAGAATGCTTGGAAGGGGAAGTGTAATAAATCATCTAGCTATGGCCTACTTCTGCTGATGTCAGTGTAGACTGTATGTTGCCTAGAGTAACAATATAAAAAAAAAACATTTTAAGAGCTAGAATAGGTTTTCACCCTTACTACAAATTAGAAACTGTAAATATAACCACGGAGAAGTGATACATTCATGAATTTCTATACTAGGATGGTGTTTCAAGCTTTAAACATGACCCAATTAATTGTAAGGGTCAGGGAAAAGCTGGAAATTGGTCATTAAATAATTAAGACTTTTTTTGGTGCAAGAACCCTTGACTAATTAGACCTTGAAGAAAAACAAATGTATGAAACAACTCCTTTAATTTAATTAAATAATCACAACTTTCAAAACATTTTTTTCCTCAGAACACACAAATGAAAGTTGTACAAATATACATTTTTTTCTTCCACTTCTATTAAGGAAGATTGAATAAAAAGGACAGAATTTAGTTATATAATGGCAGAAACAGAGGGATAAAAAAAGACTAATAAGATCATTCTAAATTATTTATCTGGCATAGAGTTCATGGTGTTGGTGTTACAGTTTATCAGGCATTATATAGACCACATAATGCACAGATTAAGGCATTTCAAATACAGTAAAATCCCTTGCTTCAAATTAACAAGGGAAGTGAAATGCAAATGCCAACACAAATTCACAATCTTCCTCTTTTAAGCCAAGATGACTCTGCTTTCCCCACTAGTTTCCACAGTAAGGCAAGTGTCAGAGGCAGGTGGAAATTATTTCGAGGGCTGTGTTTATTTCAAGCAACCTGTTTTTCTTTTGAAGCTGGAGGTTCTTCCTGGGCTTCTCCTCTCTCTTTGTTCCAGTCCTTCAACCCTTCTGGAAGACTTGTATCTTCCTCAAAGCTTCCAGTGCCCTCGACAAACTCCTCATATGTGGACTTCTCCTCAAATGGCCTGGGCCCCAGCAACTCTATCATATCAGCTTTGTCTAGAACTTCTTTTTCCAGCAAACGCCTACCAACCTATTCACAAAAAAAAGAGAGAGATGGTCACTTTGCAGCTTTTCACATTTGAAATAGTTAACCATTCAACACCCTGGAAAAACAGAATCCTGGGTTATTTTACTTTATGTTTTTCACTGCTCATAAGGGCCAGACGGAATCTGCGGACTTTTTTGGCAATTTCTGCGCAGAATTTTTGGAAAAATCTGTGGAATTCTGCGGAATGGTTTTAAGAGTATAGGAGAGCACAGAAAGCCGAAAAAATTACAAATAACTTTTATTTCAGGTTGACAATACAAATCATATTGGAACAACTGGTTTGTTAAACAAAGCTAGGTCTCTTTTATATTAAATCCACTAAAAGGTGCAGGAAACATTTCTTTTTGAATTGTACACCAATCATCACCTAAACATTTGCATATCATCAAAGACTATAGAAACTCTATCATTCAATAATAAATAAATAGCATGCACTAATAAATAATAAATATTAATAAATAAGTTACTTATAACAACAATGACATATAAATAAAAGTGTTGTAGCAATCAATTAAACACTTAAATAAATGCAGTACACTAGAAAACTACATTCAGTAATAATTTAGTAAGTAAATTATTACTTAATTATTACCAATTTAGTAGTAGAAATAGTAATGCAAAAATTGAGAAATTATTTGAAATTCCTAAAAAAGTGATATTTCCTATTATTATTTTCAGAAGTACATTCTACCACACGATATAGCAATATATTTCTGTCATAACTTCTGTCATAAAGTTAAAACAAACTTTTATTTTGGCGGATTGTACTGAAGAGCTTTGAGTTTGCGTGTGTATCTGACGATAGTTTTTTTTTTTAGGGGAAATGGAGAAATCCTGATGCAGTGACTCTCAAGAGATGAAGTTCATGTACTCTTTATAGTGAGAGGGGCGAGCGTCATGCGTACTTGAGTGTGTACTAGTAGTTGACACTGAGGCGCACATTCACAGAGACGCGCAGAACACGGAGATGTCAGAATAAAGTTGTTGTTTTTTTTGCTTTAGAGACAATTGTGACTTTATCGTGAGTTGATACTTTGTTGGCGATTGATTTTTTTTCTCCATCTCTGCACCGCTATTTTACGGCATTTGAAAAATACACTTCATATACCACCCAGCACAATTACGTTCTCATTTAGCGTGTGATAGAAAAAACTTTTCATACCTTTACAACACAGTAAGTAATCATCACTTTAAATAAAACTAAGCAACAGAACTTTGCTTTCGATTCTTGTGGCGAGCAGATTTGAGATGTTCCAGTGCCGTCTGTCACCTCAGGTAATCGACGGAGTGCTGACAGGATTTACAGAACATCATCCCCCCATCCTCATAAAGTCATTACGGAATTAATTTGCTCTGTCCCGGCCGTAATTTTGGCAGACAGATGACGTTTTTTTTTAACTCTTCAGCAGTTAGTTTGATTTTGGACATTTTAAATGTGTTATTGATCGTACACTAAACTCTCACATACGCCATGTCAAACAGCGCAACTTCAAACGCGAACGTGCGTTGTATACAGTTACTCTCTAACTGGCGGGCGCTACAATCTGCGGAAATCTGCGGAGTATTCTGCGGAAATCTGCGGCCGCGGATTCCGTGCGGGCCTGCTCATAATTGAGGTTCATACAGATACTGTAAAACTAAATTCCAGAACTTTCAAGGACTTTAAACACTACTTTTTTTAGAGATGATTCGATGATTCATTCAAATGATTCGTGAACCTGCACATACTTGTGTGACATAAAAGTGCTGTTTTAAGTTGAACGCACCTTTTCCTTTTGTTTGGAGTGTTCAGTGATTTCCGTCACAAAATATACGTCATTCAACATAACCAATCAGGTTGTGAGCATATCACTATACCATTAGGGTTGCTGTGAAAAATGCCATTGTGAACGCTAAGCGGACCAGGACCAAATATATAATTTTCCTTTTTTGACTGGACCAAATGAACCAAATGAACAGAACCACAAGTGTGAACACACCCTAAAGTTACAATTTAAGTAAAATGATTCACGATCCACGTTCCGAAGTCCTGATCCGAATAATGATTTGAGAATCATCAAATCAGATCAGGACTCGGAACACGGATCGCAAAACATTTGATTTCGATCGGGACTTTTAAATCGCGTAAATGATTTACTGTTTCGAAGCGCTCCAGTCATTTGATTGGGACTTTTGAGCAGGTTCGCAAATCATTTGACTTAGATCAGGACTTCTAATCGCGTATTGCGAATCATTTGATTTTAATTAATTAATTTGAATCATTCAATTCACAAAATAATTCATTAACCCATTCTGATCTAAATCAAATGTTTTGCGATATGATTTAAAGTTCCGACCTAAATCAAACGATTCGCAATGCGCGATTTGAAGTCCTAATCTAAATCAAATGTTTTGCGATAGACGGGGTTCTGATCTAAATCAAAAATTATTTGCGATGTGATTTAAAGTTCCGATCTAAAACAAATGATTCACAATACGCGAAGTTCAGATCTAAATCAAAAATTATTTGCCATGTGATTTAAAGTTCTGATTGAAATCAAATGATTTGAGATAAGCGAAGTTCAGATCTAAATACACAATTAAAAGTTCCAATCTAAAACAAAAGATTCACGACACGTGAAGTACCAAATTAAATCAAATGATTCACGACATGTGAAGTACCGAATTAAATCAAATGATTCACGATATGCAAAGTTCTGCTCTAAATCAAATGATTCACGATACACAATTTAAATTTCCAATCTAAAACAAAAGATTCACAACCCGCAAAGTTCCGATCTAAATCAAATGATTCACGACATGTGAAGTACCGAATTAAATCAAATGATTCACGATATGCAAAGTCCCGATCTAAATCAAATGATTCACGATATGCAAAGTCCCGATCTAAATCAAATGATTTGAGATACACGATTTAAAGTTCCGATCTAAAACAAAAGATTCACAATACGCGAAGTTCAGATCTAAATCAAATTATTTGCAATACGCTATTTGCGGTTCCGATCTAAATTAAATGATTCGCGATTAGAAAAGTTCTGATCTAAATAAAATGTTTTGCGATACACTCTCTGAAGTTCTGATCTAAATCAAATGACACGCAAAGTTCCAATCTAAAAAAAAAAATTTTGCAATACGTGAAGTTCTGATCTAAATCAAATGTTTTGCAATACGCTCTAAAATAAAATGATACGCAAATTTCGGATCTGAATTAAATGATTCGCGATACGCGATTTGAAGTCCTGATCTAAGTCAAATGATTTGCGAATCAGCTCCAAAGTCACAATCTAATTCAAATCAATTGGAGCGCTTTGAAACAGTGAATCATTTTGTGACGCATTGGTTTAAATCATTTGGAGTTTCGAAAAGCTTTGTTTCACCAATCACTAAGTGCTTTTTAAAATCAATGCAAGCGTTGTTGAAATTTGAAAATGAATGGCTCTTTTAATTTGATTTGCTAGTGAATCAGCAAAAGCGTTTTACCATATACTTAGCCAATTGCCAGTAGTACTACTAGCTTACCTCACTACTTTTATAACATTACCTGAAATAAGCAAAAAAAAGTATGTTTTTTTTTAATTGTGTGAATCTTGCGTGAAAAGATATGTGCTTATTGAGAAAATTAAACACGTATGTCATAGATACATTGTCTTTCAATAATTCAAGCACTTTTCAAGCACTATTTTGACACTTTTCAAATATGCTATTTTCCAAGGTTTTCCAGGCCAAGTCACATTCAAGTACTTCAAGCACTTTAAGCACCTTGTATGAACCCTGCATTTTACCCAGTGTTAACAATTCATCAGCTGTATTCATAAGCTGACGTTTCATACAGCACATTCAAGTTCTTACTGAATGGACTTTTCAGACTATAAAGGTAAGAATTAAACTCTCAATTGAAACTGCTGTGTTTTTCATCACTATTTCACAATTTGACCTGAAATGAAGCCCTTTCGAAAGCTTCGCTTCACTCAAATCGGAGCTATAAATCTCATAGTATGAACAAAGAACTTTGATTTAAGGTAGATCTGAGTGACCTCAAAGTAACTGTTGAAGATTACACTGCTACTTTGCCTTATTCAAAGAAAGGAAGCAAGAAAATGAGGAAAATAATGGGACCAAGGACTGAACCCTGAGGCACACCGCAGATCACCACTTCTAACATCTCTGGTTTTCCAGGATAAAATAGCATCGGGTTGTTAGTTGCTCTCACCATTTCCACCTGCTCTCGTTTCTCAGTGACCAGATCCTGTGTTCTCTTAAAGGCGCGGTCGACCAGATCTCTGACCTCCTCGTCAATGAGTTCTGCTGTAGCCTCACTGTAGGGCTTCTCCAGAACCATCTCACCCTGGCGGGGCAGGTCAAATGACACCTGGCCCACTTTGTCGCTCATGCCAAACTGTACAATCTATATGAGAAATGTAAGTAAAGAAAACTCTCAAATAAAGTAAATATGTTCCTAAGACCTGGCTTGCAATCAAAACATTACAGGTTCAAACCCACAAGAAGCAATCAATCTATTACCACAGTTTTGATGAATTGCTTAATTATTGCTAGAGCAGTCAAAGAATCACTTTAACAGATTATTAGCGGATCAACAAAATAATTATTAGTTTCAGCTCTACTCCAAATGGATTGCTCCTGTAAGTATTTGAATAAAAGCTTCTTTTAAATGAAAAAAAAGTGCATAACGTTGCTATAGCACACTGAACCGCTGATTTTATGATACAAGGCAAGCACAATCTCTCTACCTGAGCATACGCCGACTGTGTGACCTTCTTAACACTAGAATTACTGACTTTTTTATTTTTTGGTGAAAGTCCTGAGGTGTGAATCACCCCTGCTGAGATTTTCACACTTCTTCAGCTCGATTCTCCTCCTGCTTTTGTTGTGCAAACACACCCATTTACCTGTGAGGCCTGGCACATTTGCATTTTTTTACTCAGAGTAACTCAGATCCAAGGCAGGCCAAACCTCTGTGTGACATAGAAACCTTCAAAAATGCCTGCCGTATCTATACAAAATATCCCACACATTGACTGACCTGCAAATATTAAAGACACACATTCACATTATATGGGAACACAACTGTTTTATTTGTAAAAAATGTGTGAAAACATGTTCGTACACATACAGAATTATAACACATCACTGAATTATAACACCAAAAGCGAATTTTGTTTTTGTGTGATCGCTCCAGCTTTCAACCATAAAAAAATCTGTCCCTCAGTTCCTGGTTCACCTCTGATCTGTCTTTATTAGTCCCACAAGTGGAAAATCTGCATTGTCATTGCAGAAAAGTAGACAGTGCAAGTCAGAGGGCAATCAGAGGGCAATTGGCACACCTTCTGGGCACCTTCTGGGCAACACCTTTGATTTGATGACAAGGACACGCGGGCAGAACGGGTGAAGACAGACAAATTTGCTGCGATTTCCGACATCTGGACACGCTTCAACAAGAACTGTGCTGAGAGTTTCACTCCAGGAGAACACCTGACCATAGATGAACAGCTGTTCCCTACCAAGGTTCGTTGTCCATTCACACAGTATATTGCAACCAAGCCAGACAAATTTGGGATCAAGTTCTGGATGGCCAGGGATTTGGAGACCAAATATGTTTGCAAGGCATCTCCTTACTTGGGAAAGGACCCCAGTCATCAGAAGGGAGAGAGACTGGCAGAAGCGTGGTCATGAATCTGATGGAGCCATTTTTGGATAATGGGAGAAATGTCACAACGGACAATTTCTTTACTTCACTGTCACTGTCGCACAGACTGCTGGAGCGCAAAACAACGCTACTGGGCACGGTGAATAAAGTCCGACATAAACTTCCTCAACTTGCAAAAGACACTGCACAGCGAGAGGTATTCTCCACTTCAGTGCTTAGAAGTGGCAGTGTCTACTTGACAATTTATGCCCCTAAAAAAAAGAAGACTGTGTGTGTTCTAAGTTCCATGCACCAAAACGTGACGAAAGAAAGAGGAAACCCAACACGATAACAGACTATAACCACATGAAGGTATGTGAATTTGTGTATAATTTTACATATACTCATTACGATAAATACGTCAGGCATTTCTGAAAGTTTGTCACACACATAGGTTTGGCCTGCCTTGGATCTGAGTTATTCTGAGTAAAAAAATGCAAATGTGCCAGGCCTCACAGGTAATGGGTCTGTTTGCACAACAAAAGCAGGAGGACAAAGGCCTGTGAAAATCTCAGCAGGGTGCTTGTAGGTGTTAGGTCCAGGGAATTTACGCAAAATTGCGCAGGTTTAGTAAATCTAGTGTTAAGGTCGTCATGAGCCCCAGTCGTGATCCTGTCAAAAAACACCTGCTCGGCCACGCGCCCGCCAAGCATCATACACATCCTGTCGAAAAGCTGCTCCCGTGTATATAAATACTGCTCTTTTGGAAGGTACTGTGCATAGCCCAGGCCTTTCCCTCTTGGAATTATGGAAACCTGGAACATACAATTAGGGAATGAGTGAACAAATCCAATATATTGCAATCATTTACAGATAAATTTAAACTGATTTAAACTGAACTATACAGCTACAATGCTACTCTCGGTGCGCTCATAGTTTATACATAGTCAGTTTTGCCCCTTGTTCAATGTGTAACGGATCATTGACGTATAAGGATTTTTTAAAGGCTAATTTTAAAATTAAAAAAAATTATATATTTTGTAACTGTTCAAACATTAAGAATGTTGTGTACACATAAATTCATATTTAATTTTTAAATAAAGTGATTTTAGTGTTTGTTCATCTAGATAAATCGGCCGTAGCCTTAAAAAAATGTCATGTGGTGCAACCATGATTTATATTAAAGATTAATTCATTTCCTTAACATGCTTAACATTTTTTGTAAGTAATGATCACATATTTTTGTAGTTAGCAGACTTATTCTTCCTGTAAACTGCATAAAACTGATAAAAATTATTTAAAAATACTGCAGCAGTTATTCATATTTCAGCCACTGAAATGAGCATTTATTTTACTTTGCTTGGCAGTGGAATCTGGTAAAATAGATTAAAATAATTATTAATAAAAAAAGAATACATTGTAATACATAAAATGCAAATTACAATAAAAAAAATCCCAAACTAAAATTACATGCTCTATGTTCTATTGTTTTTTTTTGCATTTTATTATACAAAGATTAAACATAAACCATTTCAAATGACCCAAATTGCATACAAATCTATTCCAAATGGTGCTAAAATAAAGTATTTTATGTATATAAACCATCAATTGAATCTGGGACATATCGTCACCTTAGAATTATAAGGTTCTATCTGACATTTTTGTCAAAATTGAGTTATTCACATATTCCTATTCTGTGACAACTTATTTACATTATTTGATGTTTCTTTTGTAAGCCATGTACATTTGGGGCCTTTTTTCAGAAAACAAAAATGGTTCTATCTACAGAAGTCTATGGAACGCAAAAACTTTGAAGCTCAATATCTCGAAAGTGCGAAAGTTACATGATATTTGGTCGCACCACATGATATTTTCAAATTCAGTCAAAATTTACAAGCACAGAATTGGCCACCTAAACAAAACAAGTAAGCTTTCCACGAAAGGTCACTATGAAATCTATAATAAAAATAAATACTTGTAGAAATAACTAGATATTCATTGTTTTTCGAGGTCATACCATATGATATCCAAATGTGGTAACTAAATAACAGCCATGGTTGATGCTTCCATGGGTCCTTGGCAAATTCATATATAATGCAACGTTCTATCTTTGAATGGATTTCAACATAAAAGTCCCAAAATGGTAATTTCTTGATGGTTGCACCACATGACTTTTTATAAAATGGACATCATCAGATAAAGTTTGTTTGTGTATTATGGAAATATAAATACAAATGCTTTGCTGTTTCATACAGGATTACAAAACACTTTGAAAATCAGGCCAAATAATGCAGTAAATTAATCTGAATAAATTTAGGGTAATTTCGAAGATGTTTCCAAAACAGCAGTTATCACCACGTGATATTTTGACATTTTGAATAACATAAAAATTACACATAACTAATGTTTTTTGAAAATTTAAAGTGGGTACATACATAGGAGAGGTACTTTAAATATATGGCCTCTTTTTATGCATTTAAACCAATTTTAAACTAATAAAATGCAATCAGAAAAAGTTTGTTTGTATATTATGGAAATATAAATACAAATGCTTTGCTGTTTTACACAAAATTACAAAACACTTTGAAAATTCAGGCCAAATAGTGCAGAAAATTAATCTGAATAAATTTAGGGTAATTTCAAAGCAGTTATGGTCAGAAGGTCGCACCACATGATATTTTGAAACTTTGAATAACAGAAAAATTATAAATAACTAATGTTTTTTAACAATTTAAAGTGGGTACACACATGGGAGAGGTACTTCATATATATGGCCTCTTTTTATGCATTTAAACCAAATTTTAACTAAAAAAATGCAATCAGACAAAGTTTGTATATAAAGGAAAATAAATACAAATGCTTCACTGTTTCATACAGGAATACAAAACACTTTGAAAATCAGGCCAAATAGTGCAGAAAATTAATCTGAATAAATCTGGGGTAATTTCAAAGATGTTATGGCCAGACGGTCGCACCACATGAAATTCTGACACTTTGAATAACAGAAAAATTTCAAATAACTAATGGATGTAAAGTGGGTACATACATGGGATATATATAAAATTAAACAAAAAATGCAACTGAACAGAAAATGTAGAGGTCACGTCATTGAGTTTAAGCAAAGCCAATGACATTTTTTTTTTATTTAAAGCAAAAATATGCTATTCATTTCATTTGGTGACTTAAGTATGTAAAATGATTTAAAATAGCTTTTGGGAAATTACATTACCTTGAGCAATGGGTCAGCATGTTGGAGAAACCAGCCCACCACAGCATGTCCTGCTTCATGATAGGCTACAGTCTTTTTCTCAGTGGGTTGTAAAACCTGAGTCTTCTTCTCCAGACCTGTAACATGAGGGCACAAAACATGAAATTACCAAGAATAGTTAAAGTTGCATAAGCCAACTCAAGCAATCGAATGCGGAAAGCTTCAGCACTACTAAAAAGAAATGAATGAATAAAGTCTATATCTCTAAAAGGAAGGAACCATGTAGATAAGAAAAAGAATGGGACCCAGGACTGAACCCTGAGGTACACCACAGGTCACTGCTGATGTCACTAATATGACTTACAGATCTGACATGTACATCATGGTTAGTAGGATATACTGCAATTCTAAGCTATTCCGTTTACCTCCGATGACTCTGTCGATGGCCTGCTCAAAGTGCTTAACACTGATGAATTTATTTAGATGCCTAGCAGCAATGAGTGCTGCTTCATTACAGACATTTGCAATATCAGCACCTGGAGGACAGAAAAATGAGGGTTTTTATATAGTAATATTATGGCAACACTCAGGATTACTCAATTATCATATCACATCAGCCTCCGCTCAAACATGAGTTTCAAATATATAATAATAATACAATGTATAATGTTTTTTTCTGCTGTGGTTTGCACATTTTTTTTGTTCAATAGGAAAATGAGTGTCCAAATAAATCATCGCTCACTCACCAGTGAATCCAGGCGTAGCAGCTGCCATCTTCCTTGCAATGGTATTCCGGTCCAGATTGGGGTCCAGTTTGAGGGGCTGCAGATGCACTTTGAATATGGATGCTCGACCCTTAATGTCAGGTGGTCCTAAAGGATTGACAGAGCACAAACCTTTGATAGTGGAATATAATGGTTCTAAACCCACTGCACATAAAAATCATTAGCATTTACACTTATTGCAAAGAAAACACTGTCATTTCTTAATGGTGTAAATACAATCTAGTGCTATTTGCAATCTCTTGACACTTGACACTGAACTGAAGAGTAATGTTCTTACCCAAATAAATCTGTCTGTCGAACCTCCCTGGTCGCATCAGTGCAGGGTCAAGGACATCCGGTCTGTTTGTACCAGCCAGAACTACAACATTTGTACTTGTATTAAATCCTGTAAAAACAAAATGAGTAATAATGTTGCTTTGAAAACTTAGGATTTTTCAGATCAAATACAAGTCAAGATCTCATGTGTACAAATTAAACCATGACAGTTTTCCAGAAGTTCCATGATTTCAATTTTAACATTTGTAAAAGATATTTTTTATGATTGAAGGTACCACTGATACTATGAAAGCACTTTAGTGCCATGTAAAAAAAAAAAAAAAAAAGCATTAAAGTTGAAATGTTTCAAGAATCAAGTCGAATTACGAGAATTAAATTGTAGCACTTAAAGTTATAATATTTTAATAGTATAGCTTGCGCATACAATTGGCCCGAAATTGAGAGCATCAGGAAAGGTTGCCAGGCCACTGAATTGATTTGAACATATGTGGGATTATTAGCAGAAATCATACCATGTTTTATAATCGGTAACTTTATTCCGACTTTATTCTCAAAACACTTCGACTTTATTCCTCGAAACGTTCCGACTTTGTTCCTCGAAACGTTCCGACTTTGTTTCCTGAAACATTCTGACTTTATTCCTCGAAACATTCCGACATTATTCTCGAAACATTTCGACTTTATTCTCGAAACATTCCGACTTTATTCCCGAAACATTCCGACTTTATTCCCGTAACATTCCGACTTTATTCCCGAAACATTCCGACTTTATTCCCGAAACATTCCGACTTTATTCCTCAAAACATTCCGATTTTATTCCCTCGAAACATTCCGATTTTATTCCTCAAAACATTCCGATTTTATTCCCTCGAAACATTCCGACTATATTCCCTGAAACACTCCGACTTTATTCTCAAAACACTTCGACTTTATTCCCTCGAAACATTCCGACTATATTCCCTGAAACACACCGACTTTATTCTCAAAACACTTCGACTTTATTCCTCGAAACGACCCGACTTTATTCCTCGAAACATTCCGACTTTATTCCTCAAAACATTCCGATTTTATTCCCTCGAAACATTCCGATTTTATTCCTCAAAACATTCCGATTTTATTCCCTCGAAACATTCCGACTATATTCCCTGAAACACTCCGACTTTATTCTCAAAACACTTCGACTTTATTCCCTCGAAACATTCCGACTATATTCCCTGAAACACACCGACTTTATTCTCAAAACACTTCGACTTTATTCCTCGAAACGACCCGACTTTATTCCCGAAACATTCCGACTTTATTCCTCAAAACATTCCGATTTTATTCCCTCGAAACATTCCGACTATATTCCCTGAAACACTCCGACTTTATTCTCAAAACACTTCGACTTTATTCCCTCGAAACATTCCGACTATATTCCCTGAAACACACCGACTTTATTCTCAAAACACTTCGACTTTATTCCTCGAAACGACCCGACTTTATTCCTCGAAACATTCAGATTTTATTCCCTCGAAACATTCCGACTATATTCCCTGAAACACTCCGACTTTATTCTCAAAACATTCCGACTTTATTCCTCGAAACGTTCCGACTTTATTCCTCGAAACGTTCCGACCTTATTCCTCGAAACGTTCCGACCTTATTCCTCGAAACATTCCGACTTTATTCCCGAAACATTCCGACTTTATTCCTCAAAACATTCCGATTTTATTCCCTCGAAACATTCCGACTATATTCCCTGAAATACCCCGACTTTATTCTCAAAACACTTCGACTTTATTCCCTCGAAACATTCCGACTATATTCCCTGAAACACTCCGACTTTATTCTCAAAACATTCCGACTTTATTCCTCGAAACGTTCCGACTTTATTCCTCGAAACGTTCCGACCTTATTCCTCGAAACGTTCCGACCTTATTCCTCGAAACATTCCGACTTTATTCCCGAAACAATCCGACTTTATTCCCGAAACATTCCGACTTTATTCCCGAAACATTCCGACTTTATTCCCGAAACATTCCGACTTTATTCCCGAAACATTCCGACTTTATTCGCGAAACATTCCGACTTTATTCGCGAAACATTCCGACTTTATTCCCGAAACATTCCGACTTTATTCCCGAAACATTCCGACTTTATTCCTCGAAACACTTCGACTTTATTCTTGAAACATTCCGACTTTATTCCTGAAACATTCCGACTTTATTCCTCGAAACATTCCGACTTTTTTATTCTTGTAATTATGACTTTATTCTCAAAACATTTCAACTTTATTCTTTATTCTCATAATTTTGGCTTTAATAACTTCATTAAAAAAATAATGTCAAAATAGTTTTTCTCAAAATATTTCTTATATTCTTCTAACATTTCGACTTTATTCTCAAAAACTTTGACTTTATTCTTGAAAACTATGGCTTTATTCTCAAAACTCAATATTACGAGAATAAAGTAGAAGAGTTTCGAGAATAAAGTCTAAATATTTTATTCTTTATACTCGTAATGTTTGATTTTGTATTTTTTTATTGTTTTTTTTTAACGTGGCACTAAACATTGTTGTACTAATACCAATATTACTAATGTCTATGAAATTGTTCTTTTTTCTCTAATATTTAACCATTGACTAGTCATTCAACATTACAGTATAATTGAGAGCTATCGATTTGTACATTCATTAGACTTTAAAAAAATAACAACTTGTGACTTGTTTATGTAAACTTAAAACAATCTTCACATAAACCCATTATTTACCCGTGCCCTTCTGCAAGTAGGAAATACACAGAAATTGAATACAGTTATCAAACACTAAATTAAATATAGATAAATCCTTAAAGCTACAAAAGTTATTGATTTGAAGCAGCAGTTAAGCAGAACCTAGCCCCGCCCCTGTGTTAAATATGTTTAATGGCATTAAACTGTAAAAACAAATCGCCTGCGTTGACGCTAATTTTGACAGCACTACTTTCAAGTTGTTTACACTATTTAAATCTATTCTATGACCTCTTAATCGAAGATCGAACTGCTTACCATCCATTTCCACCAATAGCTGATTGAGTGTGTTTTCCTGTTCACTCTGGCCACCAAAATTTCCCCCACCCCTTTTCCTCCCCACAGCATCAATCTCATCAATGAAGAGGATGCACGGGGCGTTCTTCCTCGCCATAGCAAACATGTCTCTCACCTAGTGAAAAACACAAATAGAAGTCTTTTTAGGTAAAAATGATTTAATTTTAATGGAATTGAATTTGAAATCAGATGTTTAAACTTACTCTGGCCGGACCAACTCCAACGAACATCTCCAGAAACTCTGAACCGTTGACTGTAATGAAAGGAACGTTAGCCTCTCCAGCAGTAGCTTTAGCGAGCAGCGTTTTACCTGTTCCTGGAGGACCTGACAGCACAGCACCCTGAAAAAACACAGGACATTAATTAACTAGATAAAAAAGTTAGTCAAGACAAGCCTAGCTTGAAGGTTTAAAGCAGCTGTTGAACTTTACATAGATTAGGTGTTTAGCATGTTGCTAGCATGATTAAAATGTAGCATGATTCTAACATTCTTCTAACATGTTTAGTATGTTTCCAACAGGATTGGCAAGTTACGAGCATGTCATTAGCAAGTTTTTTAACATGTTTAACAAGTTGCTAGCATGTTTCTAACATTCTTCTAACATGTTTAGTATGTTTCCAACAGGATTAGCAAGTTACGAGCATGTCATTAGCAAGTTTTTTAACATGTTTAACAAGTTGCTAGCATGTTTCTAACATTATTCTAACATGTTTAGTATGTTTTTAACATGATTAGCAAGTTACTAACATGTCATTAGCACATTTATATGTTTCCAGCCTGATCAGCAAGCTGCTAACTTTTTTTAGCATGATTAACAAGTTGGTAACATGTTTTTAAGATGATTAACAAGTTGCTAGCATGTTTCTAACATGTTTCTATCATGATTAGCAAGTTTCTAGCATGTTTCTAAGATGATTAACAAGCTGTTAGCACATTTTTAACACGTTTCTATCATAAGTTGCTAACATGTTTCTAACATGATTAACAAGTTGCTAATGTGTTTCCAGCATGTTTCTAGCATGATTAGAATTTGCTAGCATGCTTCTAGCATGATTAGCAAGTTTCTAGCATGTTTCTAAGATGATTAACAAATTGCCAGCACGTTTGTAACATGTTTCTGTCATACGTTGCTAACATGTTTCTAGCATGATAGGCAAGTTGCTAATGAGGTTCCTGCATGCTTCTAGCATGATTAGAATTTACTAGCATGCTTCTGAGCTGCTAACATGTTTCTAACACGTTTCTAGCCTAACAACTTGCTAGCATGTTTAACAAATTGCTAACATGTTTCTAGCATGATTAACATGTTATTTAAATGTCATTAGCATGACTGACAAGTTACTAGCATGATTAACAAGTTACTAGCATGTTGCTAGCATGATTAACATGTTACTAACATGATTAGCAAGTTACTAGCATGTTGCTAGCATGATTAACATGTTACTAACATGATTAGCAAGTTACTAACATGTTGCTAGCATGATTAACATGTTACTAACATGATTAGCAAGCTACTAGCATGGTGCTAGCATGATTAGCATGTTATTAACATGATTAACAAGTTACTAGCATGTTGCTAGCATGATTAACATGTTACTAACATGATTAGCAAGTTACTAGCATGTTGCTAGCATGATTAACATGTTACTAACATGATTAGCAAGTTACTAGCATGTTGCTAGCATGATTAACATGTTACTAACATGATTAGCAAGTTACTAGCATGTTGCTAGCATGATTAGCATGTTACTAACATGATTAGCATTTTGCTAGCATGATTAACATGTTACTAACATGATTAGCAAGCTACTAGCATGGTGCTAGCATGATTAGCATGTTACTAACATGATTAACAAGTTACTAGCATGTTGCTAGCATGATTAACATGTTACTAACATGATTAACAAGTTACTAGCATGTTGCTAGCATGATTAACATGTTACTAACATGATTAACAAGTTACTAGCATGTTGCTAGCATGATTAACATGTTACTAACATGATTAGCAAGTTACTAGCATGTTGCTAACATGATTAGCATGTTACTAACATGATTAGCAATCGACTAGCATGGTGTTAGCATGATTAGCATGTTATTAACATGATTAGCAAGCTACTAGCATGGTGCTAGCATGATTAGCATGTTATTAACATGATTAGCAAGCTACTAGCATGGTGCTAGCATGATTAGCATGTTATTAACATGATTAACAATCTACTAGCATGGTGCCAGCATGATTAGCATGTTATTAACATGATTAGCAAGCTACTAGCATGGTGCCAGCATGATTAACAAGTTACTAACATGATTAGCAAGCTACTAGCATGTTGCTAGCATGATTAACATGTTACTAACATGATTAGCAAGTTACTAGCATGTTGCTAGCATGATTAACATGTTACTAACATGATTAGCAATCTACTAGCATGTTGCTAGCATGATTAACATGTTACTAACATGATTAGCAATCTACTAGCATGTTGCTAGCATGATTAACATGTTACTAACATGATTAGCAAGTTACTAGCATGTTGCTAGCATGATTAGCATGTTACTAGCATGATTAGCAAGCTACTAGCATGTTACTAGCATGATTAGCATGTTACTAGCATGACTGTAGTTGCTAGGCTAGGCTAGACAGTTAAATAGATTAGAAATAGTCGATAGAAGGGAATTTAGTCTCAAAGGATTCTGGGAGTTTAAATTTGAATTTTGACAGTTGGAGTTTGAATAGTTTTGGCTCATTTGAACATTCCATCAATGTAAGTCTATGGGATTTTTCCCAGTTTTAATCGTCATTTTTAGGAAAACTGTAAGTCGGATCAGTTAGAAAACATAGAGCACTCTAAGTGAGATCAGTCTGAAGAACTGGGCTGAGTTTGGTGGTTCTAGCTTGAAAGCTCTAGGAGGAGTAGCGTTCAGGAGTGGCTTTCTCAAGCCAACCTAATAATAAGGTTCAGCCAATAACCTTCAGTTAATTTTCTTCTGGAAGGTCGTACCTTAGGAATCTTAGCACCCAGATCCTGGTATTGTTGTGGGTTCTTGAGGAAATTGACAAACTCCATGATCTCCACCTTGGCTTCTTCGCATCCAGCCACATCCTTGAACTTGATGTCAATATCGTCCTTCATCATCTTGGCGGTTGATTCGCTCATGCTGAAGGGCCCGCCCCTTCCTCCGCCCATCCCTCCTCCCATTGGCCCACGGCGCAGAGTGAAAAGCAAGAAGCCAATCAAAAGCAGGGTGGGAATGAAACTCATCAGAAAAGACCTGGAGAAAGAGAAAGCAATAATCAACATATCAGACTCTGCTCATTACTCACAGCAACAAACCAATGAAGTATTTTATGTATTTTTTTTAAATTTTTTATTTTAGATTTGGTAGCGCTGGAGGGTGATGTGTGGGAGAATTAAAAATATAGATAATTTAGTCATAAAATTACTAATGTTTTGCATTATTAAGTGCAATTACTAAGAATATTAAATGCTCATGCCCAGCTAACAATTTTTGGTTCCCAGAACGTTCCCTATTGGTTAGCCAGGAAAGTTTTCTTTGCGTAAATAGAACGTTCCCTTTAGGTTAGGGGAACCTTCCGGAAACGTTCCTGCAACGCTCTAAGAACATTCCCAGTAGGTTCCCAGAACGTTCCCCTAACCTACATGGAATGTTCTGGGAAGGTTCTTTTTAGGTTAAAAAATAAAACCTAAAAATAACCTGCTGGGAACATTCTGGGAACGTTCTCTGTAGGTTATTAAATTAAAACCTAAAAATAACCTGTAGGGAACGTTCTGGGAACGTTCTCTGTAGGTTATTAAATTAAAACCTAAAAATAACCTGTAGGGAACGTTCTGGGAAAGTTCTTTATTGGTTATTAATAAGAGAACCTACAGGGGATGTTCTGGGAACGTTCTCATTTGGTTCCCAAAACAATAACCAAATGGAAACCATATGGTAACGTTAGGGGAACGTTCTGTGTTTGCTGGGTGTCTTGTTTATTTCATGTTTATACAGATTTGATAGTAAAGCACTAAACTTGAGTTGGGAAGCATACAAAATTTACTTTTATTAACAGTTACATTTGCAAAATCAATTTTTTATATAGAAAATATATATATTTTACTTTTAATAAATGGATTTTATTAAGATTAATTATATGGAACAGACCAATTTTAGTGATTATGTGTGATTTAGTCACAAGTTTGTTTTTCAAGGCACTTTGTGAATTTTCTTACTTCATACACAAAAAAAAAAAGTGTAAAACTGACAGAATCAGATTTCTTGATGATTTAATATTTTCTAATAGTGATTTTATAATTTCAAAATATAAGACAAAACGTAGAAATGAATGACTAAAAAGGCCAATAAATGCTCCTCTGCTGCCATCTAATGGTTATAATGGTGATTTTATGTTTTTTTTTGTTTTAGATTTGGTAGTGCTGGAGGGTGATGTGTGGGAGAATTAAAAATATAGATTATTTAGTCATAAAATTACTAATGTTTTGGATTAATAAGTACAGTTACTAAGAATATTAAATGCTCATGTCTTGTTTATTTCATGTTTATGCAGATTTAATAATAAAGCACTAAGCTTGAGTTGGGAAGACAACATTGACTTTTATTAACAACAGTAACAGTATTTGCAAAATCTAATTTTTTTATATAGAAAATATATATATTTTACTTTTAATAAATAGATTTTATTAAGATTAATTATATAGAACAGACCAATTTTAGTGATTATGTGTGATTTAGTCAGAAATTAAAGCAAAGTTTGTTTTTTCAAGGCACTTTGTGAATTTTCTTACTTCATACACACAAAAAAAGTGTAAAACTGCCAGAATCAGATTTCTTGATGATTTGATATTTTATAATAGTGATTTTATAATTTCAAAATATAAGACAAAATGTAGAAATGAATGACTAAAAAGGCCAATAAATGCTCATCTGCTGCCATCTACTGGTTATAATGGTGATTTTGTTTTTTTTAAATTTTATTTTAGATTTGGTAGTGCTGGAGGGTGATGTGTGGGAGAATTAAAAATATAGATTATTTAGTCATAAAATTACCTAACGCTGATAATTTCTCTGATTGGTTTATTTGTTTTAAAGTAAAAAAATTGGGTGAACATCTAAGTGTAGTGATTCCAAGGGTTGTATTACTGTTTTTATTGTGTTTTTCATCAAATAAATGCAGCTTTGATGCTCATGAGAGGTACTTAAAAAACATACTTAAAAAAATGCCCCAATCTTTTGAACAGTAGTTGTATGTAAAATGAAAATAATCAAACATAGACATTAAACAGACTAGTCCTGACAGACTCACCCATCACTCTCTGTGGTGTAGACCACTGCAGCTCTATTGGACGGCTCCAAACCCAGCTCATAGTGAGCAGCTTCTAGATTCCTCTCGAACGTGTCCACGCTGCCGATGTTAAACCACACGTAACTCTGAAGGCAAATGACAACATATTAATGCCAGTCCACAAAAACACAAGCTAATGGACAGCAAATAAATATAACTCACTCCTTCAGAGCTGTCAGCCCCAGGTACCAGGATGACCCTAACAAACTGTTTATTCACCACCTCTAAACGGTCAACCTGTGCAGAAAAAGACACAATAGCAGTTCAATGTGTGCTGTGAGCCTTGAACACCTTTGAAATGTGTTCATTATTGAGAAAAAAAAGACAGACAATCTATATTCTACATCTATAGGCTATTGAGAAGCTACAGTGCCTTCATTTTTTCACATTTTGTTTTGTTGCTGCCTTATGTTAAACTGCTTTAAATTACTTTTTTCCCACATCAATCTACATCTCATACACCATAATGACAAAGCACAAAACAGGTTTGTAACATATTTTTGTATGCCAAAAATCATTAGGATATTAAGTAAAGATCATGTTTCATGAAGATATTTTGTCAATTTTCCTACTGTAAATATATCAAAACTTAATGTTTCATTTGTAATATGCATTGCTAAGAACTTGGACAAATTTAAAGGCGACTTTCTCAATATTTAGATGTTTTTGCACCCTCAGATTGGCAGATTTTCAAATAGTTGTCTCTCGACCAAATATTGTCCTATTCTAACAAACTTCAGCTTTCAGATGATGTACAAATTTCATTTTCAAAAAGTTGCATATTTCCTATTTAGTTGTCATAACTCACTCCTGTAAATCACAAACATTATTCTCACCAGTCCTCTGTCCAGGTACCGATGGACAAAATCCTTCCAGGTAATTTCCCGGCCTGGATCTCTGAGGTAGAGGTACAGCAGGACAGACGCAACGCCTCCCAGAGTGATCAAAATATAGCGGAAATCCTTATCGTCCCAGGGTACATCTCCCTGAGTGACATTAAAAACATACATGCTTTAATCTTACTGCCACCATTTTTTGGGGGGGAAAAATAAAAAATAAAACTAAATTAATAAACATATATATGACTAAAATTGTGTTCTTGACAGTTTTGGTGAGATTCACCCAAAAACCACTGTGGACACTGCAAAAAATGGTTTTCTTACTTAAAATTTTTGTCTTGTTTCCAAAATATCTGAAAATTCTTAAATCAAGAAGGATTTTCTAGATAAGTAAAAATTGTCTTTTTTTTTTTTCAGAAAATCAAAATTAAGTGAGTTTTTGCTCTAAACAAGCAAAATAATCAAGCAAAAAAATTATTTTTGCTTACCCTATTGGCAGATTATTTTGCTTGTTCTAAGCAGAAACTCACTTAATTTGGACTTGTTCTTTCTGAAAACAAGACAATGATTTTTACTTGTCTAGAAAATCCTTCTCGATTTAAGAATTTTTAGATATTTTGACTGGAAGCAAGACAAAAAATCTAAGTAAGAAAAGCATTTTTTGCAGTGGAGCAGTGTGCCTTTTGTATATTTACCTGTAATAATCGACTCTTCCAGTCTTTCCTCCCTCCTTTCCTTCCTCTTCCTCCTCCTCCTCCTCCTGGCCGATGCTCTGGTCCGCTTGCTTTACCATCTGAGAGTTACAAGACGGTCTGTAAAATATGATTTAAGTGACAACAAATGCTTTCCCACCATACGTCTAGTGATATCTTACCTTTAGGTGCGTCTGTGGAATAAGACAAGAGCGGGAATGTGTACTGGTTCCCTATGGATGATACTGGTTTAAGGCGGTTCAAGGCTAAAAACTACAAAAGAAAGGAAGAAATTATGGGGTGAATTCATGAAACATAAACAGTTGAGGTCAAAAGTTTACATACACCTTGCGGAATCTGCAAAGTGGTAATTATTTGACCAAAATAAAAGGGATCATACAAAATGCATGTTATTTGTTATTTAGTACTGACCTGAATAAGAGATTTCACATTGAAGATGTTTACATATAGTTTACATATGACCCTGTTCAAAAGTTTACATACACTTGATTTTTTACTTTATACTGTGTTGTTCCCTGAATGATCCACAGCTGTGTTTTTTTTTTTGGGTTTAGTGATAGTTGTTTATGAGTCCCTTGTTTGTCCTGAACAGTTCAACTGCCTGCTGTTCTTCAGAAAACCCTGGTGAAAACAACAGCTAAAACCAGCCTAGGCTGATTGGGTGGTCAACCAGCCTGGTTTTAGCTGGTCAACAAGCCACTTTTCCCAGTCTGGCCAGGGCAGTCAGGCTGGGAGACCACCAGCTAAAACCAGACTGGCCAGACTGGGAGACCAGCTTAAACCAGCTAAGACCAGCCAACCAGCCTAGGCTGGTTTTAGCTGTTCTTTTTTAGCAGGGAAATCCTTCAGGTCCCACAAATTCTTTGGTTTTCCAGTGTTTTTGTGTATTTGAAAGATTCCAACAATAGGCGTGTTTCCATGATCAGATTTGCACAAAACTTTGGCGATATTTTATAAACGTTGATTAGAAAGCATTGCGAAATGACGGTGTTTCCATTAACCTTTGTTATGTGACTGAAACTTAATTTTTTCCTCTTGCAGATTTTTGTGGGATTTGGGCTATATTTAATCGAATGTGACCTGTAAATGTGAAAAGAAAAAAGAAGAAAAAAAAAAAAAAAGGTTTCCATTGCTGTTTTGCGAAATATTCCTTTTTTGAATTGCCTGAAAAACCACCTTACGCGAGCGTGAAAACTTTTTTGCGATATATGGGAGTTTTTGCGCAATTGACGCGTTTCCATTAGGTGTATTTTCAATGCGCAATTTCAATTTGTGCAATTTTAGCGGTATTGGAAATGCAGCTACTGATGCTCCAGAAGGTAAAACCATGCATTAAGGGGGGTGAAAACTTTTGGAATTTGAAGATGAGGGTAAATTTAAGTTATTTCGTCTTCTTGGAAACATGTATCTTTTGTAGGTTTTGAAGGGCAGTACTAAATGATAATAATATGATATTTAGGCAAAATAAGCAAAATGTACACATCTTGATTCTGTTCAAAAGTTTTCACCCCCGGCTCTTAATGCATGTTTTTTCCTTCTGGAGCATCAGTGAGTGTTTGATCTTTCTGTAATAGTTGCATATGAGTCCCTCAGTTGTCCTCAGTGTGAAAAGATGGATCTCAAAATCATACAGTCATTGTTGGAAATGGTTCAATTAAACAAAAATGCTGGAAAACCAAAGAACTTGTGAGACCCAAAGGATTTTTCTAAAGAAAAGCAGACTGTTCTCAACTGTTCAGGACAAATAAAGGACTCATGAACTGTCACTAAACAAAAAAACACAGCTGTGGATCATTCAGGTCACAACACAGTATTAAAAATCAAGTGTATGTAAACTTTTGAACAGGCTCATTTTTATAAAGTCAACTATTATTTTCTCTTGTGGACTATATGTAAATGTCTTAAATGTGAGATATCTTATTCCAGGTCAGTACTAAAAAAACAAAATGCATCTTGTATGATCCCTTCCTCTCTTATTTCAGTAAAATAATGAACATTTTGCAGATTCTGATTCAACTCCATAGCTAAATCAGTTCAAGCTAACTCATCATGACACAGTTATTTTTGTTACATCATAACAAAGAAGATGCGTTACATCATAAACAGGTGTCAGATATGTGTATTTGACTGATGAATAACATCATGTATATGCTTAATAATATATACATGATACATAAATCCATAGATGGATAGATAGATAGATAGATAGATAGATAGATAGATAGATAGATAGATAGATAGATAGATAGAGGTCTCGTACATAAGTCAAAACAGACCAACACAATAATGTGATATAATAAACCAGTGTGTGTCTGATGAAATATAAACATGTCCTCTCTCTCAGTCTCACCCGCGGATGAATAACGTTAACGTTAGCGGCGAGTCTCCCAACAGCTCCAGCGTTGAAGCGGAATAAAGCTCTGGATCCGCAGCGCACGGAAGCAGCAGCAGCCGCGGAGAGCAGCCCTGCCATGAGCGCCACACTTCAGCCCAAATCCCTCACGACAATCTCTCTGAACCGCCGATGTCCATGAGTTGGGTAACTGCTGCTCTGAATGACATTTCCACCAACAAGACCCCTGTGGCCGCCTCTGCGAAATGCCTGATTGAGATTTCCAAAGTGATCCTTTCGTTTTGATATTATTGTTATTTTTTAAGGTGAAATGAGTAATTGTATGTATTCAATATGTTTTGGAGGTTACGATTATTTTTTAGTGATATATATCCACCGGCAAAAATGTGTTTACTTTTGAACAGGCGGTAAAAGGCAACTTCGGGTCCTTGTGTACATTGTTCAAGCGCTAACCACGCCCCGCAAATGATTTGAACGATTTCATTGGTTATGTCTATCATGTGGAAATCGTCTTTTCCTCCAGATGGCGCTGAGTGGCGTGCGAATGATGAATTGAGTTTCTTATGCATGTTATTGCTACACACACGAAAAGTAATGTCAAGATGCGCTGTCCTGGAGAACATTCATGCAAATGCAGTGAATGTGAACAGTTGGGAAAACTACAGATGTCTCAAAATATATGATCTGTGCATCCGGTCTTAAAGCGACAGCACGTAAACCTGCTGTGACTGTGTCATAACTATTAACTATTTTTATAGGTCGTTTATATGTTGCATTTCAGACTTTATGACTCAGTTTAACTCAACAGTAGCGAGTTTGTCAGTTCTGAGGGACAAAATGTCAAAAGTGTGAGATATAAACTCATGATTCTGAGCTGAGGGGAAAAGGGAGAATGTCTTTTCTTATCAGAATTGTAAGATATATTCTCGGAATTGGGAAAATGAAGTCATAATTTTGATAAAACTTTACTCTTTTATTCCATGGCTTCTATAGACTGCTACTTAACTGTCATTAACCCTCACAGCCTCATTCTCATCCAAGAAAAGAAATGTAAAATGCCATCTACCCTGTCTAAGGTCTTACCATTCGTCATAAACACAGCCACAATCAAAGATAAGAGGTGCATTCTCTGCTCCTCAGGTCTCATTCACTAAGCTTCCTACCCACACCATTGGATTTATATATTAACTATATAACAACAAATAAGTCCTGTCTTATAATCTTTCACATTCTAAAAGCCGTTTTACTCTGAAATATGTCACAATACATAAGCTATAACTTCTGTTACATCAGTGATTCTCAACTCCAGTCCTCGAGGCCCACTGCTCTGAACATTTTGTATGTCTCCTTCATTAAGCACACCTGATTGAGATAATCAGCTCGTTAGGAGAAAGATCCATGAACTGAACTGAGTGTGTCAGATTCAGAAACATACAAAATGTGCAGAGCAGTGGGCCCCGAGGACTGGAGTTGAGAATCACTGCGTTACATGACTTTGAGTTTGCTGAGCAGGACACTTATTATGAGATGAGTGAAATCAAAAAGGCAATATGCAATAGAGGTTTGCTTTTGTTACATTTAAATTGTCATTGCCTTATTCTAGTTGTAAAGGTTAAAACAAGGTTAAGATACTGACAAACAGTAGTGTTTAGTTGGACTCGGACTTGAGTCCGACTCGACCCATTTTGGAATCAGACTCGAATGGTTAAAGACTTGGACTCGACTGGTTAAAGACTCGGACTCGAGTGGTTAAAGACTCGGACTCGAGTGGTTAAAGACTCGGACTCGAATGGTTAAAGGCTCTGACTCGACTCGGACTCGAATGATTAAAGACTGACTAGACTCGGACTCGAATGGTTAAAAGACTCTGACTCGACTCGGACTCGAATGGTTAAAGACTCTGACTCGACTCGGACTCGAATGGTTAAAAGACTCTGACTCGACTCGGACTCGAATGGTTAAAGACTCTGACTCGACTCGGACTCGAATGATTAAAGACTCTGACTAGACTCGGACTCGAATGGTTAAAGGCTCTGACTCGACTCGGACTCGAATGATTAAAGACTCTGACTAGACTCGGACTCGAATGGTTAAAGACTCTGACTCGACTCGGACTCGAATGATTAAAGACTCTGACTAGACTCGGACTCGAATGGTTAAAGGCTCTGACTCGACTCGGACTCGAATGATTAAAGACTGACTAGACTCGGACTCGAATGGTTAAAAGACTCTGACTCGACTCGGACTCGAATGGTTAAAGACTCTGACTCGACTCGGACTCGAATGATTAAAGACTCTGACTAGACTCGGACTCGAATGGTTAAAGGCTCTGACTCGACTCGGACTCGAATGATTAAAGACTCTGACTAGACTCGGACTCGAATGATTAAAGACTCTGACTAGACTCGGACTCGAATGGTTAAAGACTCCGACTCAACTCGGACTCGAATGGTTAAAGACTCTGACTCGACTCGGACTCGAATGGTTGAAGACTCGGACTCGACTCGGACTCGAATGGTTGAAGACTCGGACTCGACTCTGACTCGAATGGTTGAAGACTCGGACTAGACTCGGACTCGAATGATTAAAGACTCTGACTAGACTCGGACTCGAATGGTTAAAGGCTCTGACTCGACTCGGACTCGAATGATTAAAGACTGACTAGACTCGGACTCGAATGGTTAAAAGACTCTGACTCGACTCGGACTCGAATGGTTAAAGACTCTGACTCGACTCGGACTCGAATGATTAAAGACTCTGACTAGACTCGGACTCGAATGGTTAAAGGCTCTGACTCGACTCGGACTCGAATGATTAAAGACTGACTAGACTCGGACTCGAATGGTTAAAAGACTCTGACTCGACTCGGACTCGAATGGTTAAAGACTCTGACTCGACTCGGACTCGAATGATTAAAGACTCTGACTAGACTCGGACTCGAATGGTTAAAGGCTCTGACTCGACTCGGACTCGAATGATTAAAGACTCTGACTAGACTCGGACTCGAATGATTAAAGACTCTGACTAGACTCGGACTCGAATGGTTAAAGACTCCGACTCAACTCGGACTCGAATGGTTAAAGACTCTGACTCGACTCGGACTCGAATGGTTGAAGACTCGGACTCGACTCGGACTCGAATGGTTGAAGACTCGGACTCGACTCTGACTCGAATGGTTGAAGACTCGGACTCGAATGGTTGAAGACTCGGACTCGAGTGGTTAAAGACTCAGACTCGACTTGGACTCGAATGGTTAAAGACTCGGACTCGACTCGGACTCGACTCGGACTCGAATGGTTGAAGACTCGGACTCGACTCGGACTTGAATGGTTGAAGACTCGGACTCGACTTGGACTTGAATGGTTAAAGACTCAGACTCGACTCGGACTCGAATGGTTGAAGACTCGGACTCGACTTGGACTTGAATGGTTAAAGACTCAGACTCGAATGGTTAAAGACTCGGACTCGAATGTTTAAAGACTCGGACTCAACTCGGACTCGAATGGTTAAAGACTTGGACTCGAGTGGTTAAAGACTCTGACTCGACTCGGACTCGAATGGTTAAAGACTCAGACTCGACTCGGACTTGAATGGTTTAAGACTCTGACTCGACTCAGACTCTAATGGTTAAAGACTCAGACTCGAATGGTTAAAGACTCGGACTCGAATGGTTAAAGACTCGGACTCGAATGGTTAAAGACTCAGACTCGAATGGTTAAAGACTCGGACTCGAATGGTTAAAGACTCGGACTCGACTTGGACTCGAATGGTTAAAGACTTGGACACGAATGGTTAAAGACTCGGACTCGACTTAGGTGGACTCAAACCCAACACTATTATTTGTTACTGGAAATTCGCCACACAAAAACTGTAGATCAAAATCCAATAACAGACATAATAAATATAAATAAATAATATCCAAGGTGTATTTTCGGACATAATCTTAAAAAATTAGATCTGAGTGAACAATCTTTTTTTTTTTTATCTGGGGAAGATAAAGTTACTCTACTCTACAGAATCACAAATAATAATGATCACATGACCAGCTGTGCCATGATTTAAGTTAATACTAATAAATAATAATATTAATAAAACATTCATTTTCATAACTTGAACGATTTATACTTAAATGAGTGAAACTCATTGCTACTTTAAGTTCACAAACCTTGAAACTGTATGCTTGGGTATAACTTTATTGCCTCATAAAGAACATGCTTAATTATATTTTTTGTTACCCATTGTGTAGTAATTTATGAAATCTACAAAAAACGTAAATATAATTTGAAAGAGAACAAACAAAAACACTTTGCACTATATGCACTAACAATGTTGACAATCACAAAACTAGACATTTTGTTTACAAAACCAGCAAAACTCAAGAAAGCCATTTAAAAGACATGGCGTAACAACAACACAAATACTGAAATGTACTATTATTATTATTATTATTATCATCATTATTATTATTGTAATAATTGGACAATGAAATGAAACTGATGTTGAGCTAGATGGTAATTATTATAATTAATGTACTGTAGAGGAGTTTTGTATTTGGGATCCGTCCTGTTCAGTCACTGTCGCTGGCGCTCTCAGAGCTGACGTAATAGCCCTCCTCTCCCACTTCAGCCAGGAACAAGTGCCCTGATCCAAACAACAATCATATCACAATCATTGAAATGACAGAGAATGTTGTTTTAGCTTTGCTGAAAGAAAATGTTTCTCCAATGTACTCCTGTATATGCCCCCATATGCTTAACCCTAATATATACTTATAAAACATTTTTGGATTTTATGGATTAAACAGGGTTCCTACAGATAGTGTAAAATTAAATTCCAGAACTTTTAAGGACTTTTCAAGCCCTATTTTATTTTTCAAGGACTTTAATCAGAGATCTCACTTATCAAACTCTTTCAAATTCTAAAAACAAATGAATAAAAATTTACTAATAAAACAAAACGGCAAAAATAAAGAGAAGCACTTTATCCTGGAAACAAATGATTGTCCATACGTGCTTTGAGGTCCCAAACCGAATCAAATGATTTGCGATCCGTGCTCTGAAGTTCTGATCTAAAGCAAAAGACTCACAAACCTGCGCCAAAATTTGGATCTAGGCATGATTTGCAATACGTGATTTGAAGTCCCAATCTAAGTCAAACAATTTGTGATTCGCGATTTGAAGTCCCGATCTGAAACAACTGATTTGTGAAACAGGATCCGACTGGAGCGCTTCGAAACAGTGAATCATTTTACGTTTAAGTGACGTTGACATTTGAAAATGAATGGCTATTTTAATCTGATCTGGCAGAAAGTTTAAATCAATCAGATGCATATGAATTCCTCACCGTTTACTGAAGAAACATGAGTCTCACCAATGTAGTCAAATTCATAGCTGACAAATGGACTCTGTGAAAAAACAGACACAATCAGATAATGTTTAAAAACATTGATCATAAATCAAATATTCAACGCAGTAAAGCACAATTAATGTACTGTATTCAAAACCTTCTCTAGTCTAATAAATTGCCACATTTTAATAAGATGAGGAAGATGCCTTGTGTTTGAGAAGCGTTTTCCAGTCCTGTTTTTCCTTTTTCTTCAGCTTCATCACAGGCTCATTGCACCTCATTTCCCATGAGCACTCCTCTGCCATGATGTCACCAGACAGCTCGAGCTTTGCATAGTAATGCCGGTCATTCACATACCCACTAAGATTAAAATACATGGAAAAAAAAAAAAAAAATCACAAAAAATATATATGACAAACACTGTACATCAATGCACGTTCTTTGCTGCCCTGTCAAATTAAGAAAATACAGGCCTTAAACCACCCATAAGTTTCTTTTCTAGTGTGAAATGTTAACAGACCTGTAAATGACACTGTCTGAGTTGAATTCACACTTCTGCATCACTGGATTGATGAGCTTTATGCAGACCCTGACCAACTCGCCCCTCTGGAACCATTTGATCTGTGGGTGAAAACTACGAAGGAAACACTTGGTACTATTAACAAATATTAAAAATAATCACTCAGAATACCTTTACACATAGTATGGCTGAATGTGGACATTTTATAAAAATATAGATCACTCACCAAGTAGGCTGGAATGAGAAAGGGGCTTTATTGTGGAAATTCTGTGATTCTGTCTGTAATTTGTTGGTGTTTGGGGCTTCATCTTTGTCTACATAATCAATGTGGATAAAAATCAAGTGTTACTATAAATCAGAATAGCTCACTTCAAACTATTACATGTAAATAAACATGCCTTTTTCAGAGCTGGTAGGTCTGGTCTGATTCGGAGATGAGAATCCATTCAGATCAGGGCTAAAAAGGAAAAACAATGAGAAAGACGAAAACGGTGTTTTTTTTTTTTTTTTTTTTGAACTGGTTAAAAAAAATCCTGGAACAATAACTGGTTGTTTTAAATATAATATTTACATTAGATAAAAAAGACATTATAAAATACATTCAGGTGATATTTTTGAATCAGTTAAACATACTAACCTCATGATATTCATGCTTCCCTCTGAATCATCATCATCCTCATTGTGCTTCAGGTCTCCATTGCACAGGACAGCACTGTTGTTATTGGGGCTGATGAGAGTCTGGCTGAGCTCAATGGCATTATGAACACTGACTAAATCCTTCATCCTACTGGTCAGAACGTCATCTGTAACCTCAACGCTCTGCTGTGAGGATAACAAAGGGCTCTCAAACCTGTCAAACAAAAAAAAAAAAAAACAAGTGTGTGTATGAGATATGAGATAAATTGTTAAAACACTGGAAGTGTCATTTTTTTTAAAAATAATATATAAAAAAAAAAATACTGTAAAAAAAAAGAAAGAATAAAAACACATTTTACTGAAGAATTACAATACTAATATTTACATATAAGTAGTATAACAAAATAAAAGTACAAATATTAAAATGTATAAATCAATGTACTATTTGAAATAATTTAATTTTATTAAAGAATTAGTTCACTTCCAGAATGAATGTTTCCTGATAATTTACTAACCCCCACGCTTCAAAGGGCTCTACACGATTCCAGCCAAGGATTAAGGCTCTTATCTAGCAAAACAATCATTTTCTAAAAAAATATATATATATACACTTATTTTTAGGCTCTGAAATATAAAACAACTTAATTTTAGTGGTTTTAAAACAATCTTCACAAACTATAAATTGTATATACAAATGATATATACAAATGAATCTTTATTTAAGCTACAAAAGTTAATCAGCGACTAGAGAAGTCCAGCGATTGCTTTTTCTTTTGTTCTTTGATTTCCATCAGCGCGGTCTCTTTAAAATCTGATGCACATGACGCGGATCTGACATATAGGCGATTTTCTCCAAACTGTTTACGGTCATTTAAGACTTTACAACTCATTTCAGACTATGTTTACGAGATAACTCGTAAACTTCACTTCACCACGTGTCGCCATATCACACTGCTCTGACCTTATCAGCCCGTTTGTATTCAATTATTAGATTCGCTCTTGTTGCTTTTGACAGAACAGCTAATCATGATCATCTTGTCTGCAGAAAATCATTGTATTCGCTTACGTCAGAAACAGCGAATCTCTTTAAAACTGACTGTTGTTTTCACTACATTGCATTGCATATTTCATAAAAGTTTTACCCCCCAACTGGCGACTGACACTGTCACATATACTCGACAATGCCGATTGTTACTCGCATTTGGCACTTGGCGAGTGT
>NC_133385.1:34563265-34621154 GCF_049309525.1 Garra rufa | reverse complement strand
CGAAATAACAGATGTGTCTTGGACGTATGTCCAAAATAATTCATTTCACACAAAAATATCATCTGAACAAGTAACATGTCTGCCAGTTTTGTTCTGACCAACATAAAAAAAGAAAGTTTAAAATTAAATCACGGTGATTAAATCTAATGATTTACGTAAGCTCAGAACACCTCAAATTGTGCAAATTAGTATTGTTATACTTTGTTCTCAAAATCATTTTAACAACATCAACATTGTGTGACTGTGTGTCATAGCATTTGAATGTCATCGAAATAAATTGCTGGAAGGAGCTGGTCATATGGGTTTTCAATAAAAAAAAAAATTGTCGTTTGTAACAGCTATTCTTCAATGTAAGGAGTCTGCAAAGTTAATTATAAATAGAGATATTGTGTCTCAAAAGAAATAGTCGACTAATCAGCATTAACGAGTCGTCATATTTTCGAATCTTCTGCCTGTTGCACATATACGTCACTAGGTAACACATTAGCATAATTAGCATTTTGTTACATTACAACCTTATTCAAAATGGATTGAAGTGATTTTCCTCCAAATTTTACAAACAATACCCCACAATGACAACATGAAAGAAGTTAGTTTGAAATCTTTGCAAATTTATTAATGTGGCCGCTGATCTACCTAAATGGGTTCATGTTTACACTAATCATTTCTCACCATACTGCTTTAAAAACGAGGGTCAGTATAAAGCAGTTTTTACGAAGCTGCTGCTGCTGAAAAATGGGTCTGTAACTATTCGTGTTCTTGCTTCATCTCCACCAGAAGAAGTGAGTGTAATTTCTTTTTATATGAATCTTTGCTAATCACCTATTAAATATTAAAAAATAAAAAAAAGTTTGTGAAACCACTCTTAAATCCTGATCTGAAACAAATTATTTGTAAAATGATTTGTGAACCAGCACTGAAGTCACATATGTGACCCTGGACCACAAAACCAGTCTTAAGTCGCTGGGGTATGTTTGTAGCAATAGCCAAAAATACATAGTATGGGTCAAAATGACTGATTTTTCTTTTATGCCAAATATCATTAGGAAATTAAGTAAAGATCATGTTCCATGAAGATTTTTTGTAAAATTAACAATAGATATATCAAAAGGTAATTTTAGATTAGTAATATGCATTGTTAAGAACTTAATTTGGACAACTTTAAAGGTGATTTTCTCAGTATTTTGATTTTTTTGCACCCTCAGTTTCCAGATTTTCAAATAGATGTATCTCGGCCAAATATTGTCCTATCCTAACAAACCATACATCAATAGAAAGCTTATTTATTGAGCTTTCATATGATGTATACATCTCAGTTTTGTAAAATTTAATTTATGACTGGTTTTGTGGTCCAGGGTCACATATATGCAAAGTTCCAATCTAAATCAAATGATTTTCGATCTGAGGTCCCGAACTGGAACAAATGATTTGCAAAACTACTCTGAAGTTCTGTTTGACCCATCACTATGTGCTTTTTAAAATCGTCAAAATTCAAAAATGATTGGCTCTTTTAGTTTGGAAGAGTCCTGGTGGCTCCAAACGTCTTCCATTTACGGAAGATGGAGGCTACTGTGCTCAGTGGGACCTTCAATGCTGCAGATATTTTTGTGTACCCTTCCCCAGATCTGTGCCTCGATACAGTCCTGTCTCGAAGATCTACAGACAATTCCTTGGACTCCATGGCTTGGTTTGTGCTCTGTCATGCACTGTAAACTGTGGGACCTTATATAGACAGGTGTGCGCCTTTCCAAAACATGTCGAATCAACTGAATTTACCACAGGTGGACTCCAATCAAGTTATAGAAACATCTCAAGGATGATCAGTGGAAACAGGATGCACCTGAGCTCAATTTTGAGTGTCATGGCAAAGTCTGTGAATACTTATGTACATGTGATTTAAAAAATTTTTTTTTAATTCTTTATAAATTTGCAAAGATTTCAAACAAACTTCTTTCATGCTGTCATTAAGGGGTATTGTTTGTAGACAATAATGAATTTAATCCATTTCAGAATAAGGCTGTAACAACAAAATGTGGAAAAAGTGAAGCGTTGTAAATACTTTCCGATGCTCGTCATCATATCGAGGACTTGTTCTCTAATTTTGGCGCGTTCTACGCAGGATTCACTAAACGCTTGTCCATGAAGGATAAGTCCGTACCTTCTTTATTTGGAAGCATCTCAAACCAAAACCTGTAAATATGATTAATACGTAATGTGTACATTAAGTTATCAAAAAAAAAATTTGTATAATGTATACCTAGTGCAGCTTTAGGTTTTCTAGGTAAACCACGATATTACTGTCTTACTAATGAGTCCTCTGCACAATCTGAATTTGCTGCAACATTGAACAAAATGCTTGTTCGTCTGGCCAGGTTTTTTTCTCCATTTCTGTCACCAATAGAGTTTTGGTTTCTTTCCGCTGTTGCATGTCTTGCTTAGTTGGGGACACATCATTTCCAGCAATATTGTATACTATTTGAACTGAACAGAGCTAGATTATGACATAACTAAATTCAATGATGATCTGCCTTTAACTCAAATTTGAGTGTTTACTGTTGTCCTTTTGCATTATTGACACACTATTTTCTTATTTAATAATGTGAAGCTACTTTGAGACAATCTGTTTTGTTTAAAACTCTATATAAACAAATGTGACTTGACTTATTAAAATAGTTCTGATAATTCGCTGTGATCCCACTATAGTATATCCTAAGACTGTGTCGATTAAAGGATTAGTTCACTTTCATAACAACAATGCACAGATAATGTACTCACCTCCTTGTCATCCTAGATGTTCATGTCTTTCTTTCCTCAGTCGTAAAGATATTATGTTTTTTTGAGGAAAACATTTCAGGATTTCTCTCTTCATAAGGGATATGGATGGCGCCCCGAAGTTTGAACTTCCAAAATGCAGTTTAAATGCAGCTTCAAAAGGCTCTAAACCACTGGTCTCAAACTCAGTTCCTGGAGGGCCACAGCTCTGCACATTTTCGCTCCAACCCAAATCAAACACACCTGATCCAGCTAATCAAGGTCTTCAGGATTACTAGAAACTCCAAGCAGGTGTGAGCTGGAGCTGGTTGGAGCTAAACTCTGCAGAGCTGCGGCCCACCAGGAATTGAGTTTGAGACCTCTGCAAAACGATCCCAGCCGATGAGGAATATACTTTTAAACCTCAAATGCTCGTCTTGTCTCATCTCTGAGCAGCACATGCGATCTCTGTGTGATTCTAGTAAATACAGTTAGGGTACGTCTAAAAACTCCCATCTCGTTTATGTCTTCAATGTCAAAATCGTCCTACAATGCGGTTTTTACCTTTTTTTGTTAAGGGCGTTTACTTTTGAAGCGATCTAAAGCAATTTTGAAGTTAGGGAAGAAAACGAGATGGGAGTTTTTAGACGTACCCTAACTGTATTTAGCTGAATCACACAGACATCGCATGTGCTGCGCAGAGATGAGACAAGACGAGCATTTGAGGTTAAAAAGTAAATAAATTGTCATTTTTTTCGAAAATAACCGATCGTTTCGCTAGATAAGACCCTTCCTCATCGGCTGAGATAGTTTAGAGCCTTTTGAAGCTGCATTTAAACTGCATTTCGGAAGTTCAAACTTCGGGGCGCCATCCATTTCCATTATAAAGAGAGAAATCCTGAAATGTTTTCCTCAAAAAAAAAAAAAAAAAAACAATTTCTTTATGACTGAGGAAAGAAAGACATGAACATCTTGGATGACAAGGGGGTGAGGACATTATCTGTGTGTTGTTGTTGTTATGAAAGTGAACTAATCCTTTAATGTAGACTCTTGTTGTTCTAATTACTTTGTTTAATAATAAAGAATTTAGACATTATTTCATCAGTTAGTCATGTTAACACTCGGCTAAAGTATCCACCAATATTGTTTTACGAAGTGTTTTGTTTCCGACACCCATTGTATACAGAAAGACCAATCACAACAGACAGAGGCTTATAGAAGGAAGGGGTTTAGCTCAGAACTGCTTTGAACGAACCGTTTCAAAATCATTGCAAAATGACTAATATTAAATGTACATTCTGGGAAAATTACAATGTTTTCTGACCTTATATGCATTTAATGCATTATATGCTGTTGTCGGAGACTCCAAAACAATATTAGAACACTTTAAAATACCATATGACCTGCTCTTTAACCTCAGAAAGAGCAGCTTAAAGGAGTAGTTCACTTTCAGAACAAAAATGTACAGATAATGTACTCACCCCCTTGTCATCCAAGATGTTCATGTCTTTCTTTCTTCAGTCGAAAGGAAATTATGTTTGAGGAAAACATTTCAGGATTTCTCTCCATATAATGGACTTCTATGGTCCCCCCCGAGTTTGAACTTCCAAAATGCAGCTTCAAAGGGCTCTAAACGATCCCAGCCGAGGAAAAAAGGGTCTTATCTAGCAAAATGATTGGTTATTTTCTTAAAAAAAAAAAAAAAAAAAATTATATACTTTTAAACCTCGAATGCTCATCTTGTCTAGCTCTGTGTGTACTCTGTGTAGAGATTAAGAAGTACATAAACTGTAAATGTTTTTAGAAAATAACCGAGCCCTTTGAAGCTGCATTTTAAATGCATTTTGGAAGTTCAAACTTGGAGGCACCATAGAAGTCCACTATATGGAGAGAAATCCTGAAATGTTTTCCTCAAAAAAAACAAAACAAAAAAAAAACAAAACATGAACATCTTGGATGACAAGGGGGTGAGTATATTATCTGTACACTTTTGTTCTGAAAGCGAACTACTCCATTGTTTCTTAGAACTTTCTCTAAAACTACAAGTTTAATTATTCCAGCTGTGGTAAGAAGAGGCTACAAATGATCCACCACTCAAATTAAAAACATTACCACAAGCTTACCGTTGTGAATCAGGGTTAGACGGTAAGGAGTTCTGAACACTGATTGGTTATGTACTTGCTTAATAAGTGACTTTGGATCATTTTTAACCCCAAAAAAAGTTCAAGACTAAGCATGAAAACAGACTGATCTGAACATGTGTAATGGACCTGTCATCTGGCAAGTGCTGGAGTGCGTTTGCATTCTCGTCTTCCTGGAAAACTCTTTTCAGCAGGTCCACATGCTGAGGATTATTGACACCAAACCCCGAGGCCAAGATCTCAGCATGGACATTATACTCATTAATGTAGGTCTTCAGACCAGGAACACGTGTCATGCGAACCTGTGTGAGGAGAACAAATGCAGAAAAGAGCGCTAGGACATCTTTGGACTGGACCAGCATAATCTTTGAAGGCCTCTAACACAATCATGAAGACCTACCAAAGGATCAACCCAGACAGTATCACCCACACTCATCACAATCCTGGCCTGATGCAGCTTCCCTTTAATCTTCTGACTGATGGCTCTGGTCACCTTAAAACAGAATTTTTTCTTTTAGAAATAACCGTTTATGTACAAACTGAAGAAATGTTTTCTTTCAGCAAGACTATTGAGACCTTCGGGTTCCAGTCCACCTCCCCGTCGACGGGCTGCGCTCTGCACAGGATGATCTCCACAGCCTGGCCTGGCAAGTCCTGGAACTGAGGGGGAAGTTGGAGTAGCTGGTGTGATTTCACTTCCTGTGTGCGGCCCTCATCTATGAAGCAGGCAGTGACGCTGCTGAAGAGCTGCTCTCCTTTTTCCGGGACTTCAATCACTCGCACCCTAGAAACGATAGACAATCAAACTATCATTTCAAATTAACTTATATTTTCAATGTAATTTTTTCATTTGCATACATAAACATTCAAAATTTTGGGCTCTGTAAAATTTAGTGTTTTTTAAAGATGTGTGTTTTGCTCACCAAGGCTGCATTTATTTAATCAAAAATATAGTAAAACGGTAATATTGTGAAATATTGTTACAATTTAAAATAACCGTTTAATATTTTAATATATACATGTTAAAATGTAATTTAAGCCTGTGATGCAAAGCTAAATTATTAGCATCATTATACCGGTCTGCAGAGTCACATTATCCTTCAGAAACGATTTTAAAATATGAGTCTGGACCACAAAACCAGTCTTAAGTAGCACTGGTATATTTGTAGAAACAGCCAAAAATACATTACTGAAAAATCATTAGGATATTATGTAAAGATCACATTCCATGAAAATATTTTGTAAATCTTCCTATATATCAAAACTTAAATTTTTGATTAGTAATATGCACTGCTAAAATCTTCATTTGGACAACTTTAAAGGCGATTTTCTCAATATTTAGATTTTTTTTTGCACCCTCAGATTCCAGATTTTCAAATAGTTGTATCTTGGCCAAATATTGTCCTATCCTAACAAACCATGCATCAATGGAAAGCTTTAGGAATTTCCAAAAATGGACTGGTTTTGTGGTCCAGGGTCACACATGCTGATTTGCTGCTCAAGAAACACTTATTCATGCAAACATTTGAAAGATACTGCATGTAAACTGTAAACTAAAATATAAAGTAAAGGTTTCCATATTGATGTGTGTGTAAAGTGTCCCACTAGAGGGCGTCTGTGTCATTTACCGGTTATAGATGTTCTCCTCTTGAACGGCGTAAAGTTCTCCCTTCAGCACTTCCACAGCACAGCGTCTCTCGCTTGCATAGTGTGAGTTCATTTGAGCAGCGAGAGCCTCATAAGGATCGTCTTTCTGCCTCACGATGCGGCCAGAGTACACATTCGCTGACTTTATGCACAGCGGCAAAACCTTTTGAAAGTCAAAACAAATATTCTGCAGTCAAACACTAGCAGAAGGTAAACTGTGACATAATCAAAAGGTCCAGAATTAATATTTAGAGCTATTGAGAAATGACAACATATAAATGTAAATGGAAAAATAGGCACTAGTTTAAGTACTTACTTTAATCATTGAAATGGATGTCTAATCAATAGAATTCATCATTTTGACAATAAAAGGGTCCTTTGAAAATGGTTTCATGATCTAAAACTGAACTATGGTAATCAAATGAATTTGTAAAATCATTCAATTCTTTCCCTTTTCCCCCATTTGTGACCATGGACCACAAAAACAAGTCATAAGTATTTTTTTTTTAATTGAGATTTATACATCATCTGAAAAGATGTATGGTTTTTTAGGATTGGATTATATTTGTCTGAGATACAACTATTTGAAAATCTGAGAGTGCAACAATCTCAAAATATTGAGAAAATCGCCCTTAAAGTTGTCCAAATGAAGTTCTTATCAATGCATATTACTAATCAAAAATTTCAAGTTCCAGGGTCACATTTACTTTATTCACTTAACTTTATTTTCTCACCGTTAAATCTTGACTGTGTGATATTCACATTTAACGAGACTTTACATTTCTATATATGTTCTTTACATTTTACTTTTTAACCAACCATGATAGTCCCAGAGCCAGGATGCTTTGGATGATCTAGGGATTTGTTGATCATGTGCCTATCCGGACAAACTGTGGTCTCCCTGTAAAGAGAAAGAATTCATTTTTAAATTAGCAGCATATTTTTGTTTTACAAATTATGTATTTTTTTTAGTGCTGTCAAAATTAGCGTGTTAACGCAGGTGATTAATTTTTTCCAGTTTAACAGTGTTAAAAGAGAAAAAAAAGAAATCAATAGCTTTTCTAGCTTTAAGGATTCATCTAGATTTAATTTAGCATTTAGCGATTGATAACTTTATTCAATTTCTGTATATTTCCTATTGTGAAGATTGTTTTAAGTTCACTTAAATTAGTTATTTTTTTAAATGTTAAAATTGATAGCTCTCAACAGACACCAGTAATATTGGTATTAGTGATACAAAAAAATATTTAACAAATTTAAAAAATGCACGTCTTTATGTTGTTTCTACATTAATTGTATTGAATTAAATAAGGATTGAATGTGAAATTTTTTTTAAACTTTAAAGTTGGGTGGATTCGTGATTTCAGAAAAAAATTTGATTAATTATATATATTTTTTTAATCAATTAACACCACTTTTTTTTTTTACATTTACTACTCGCATTGAATGGCATTATAGAAGTACAGCGCTTCACTTTTTCCACATTTAGTTAAGTTCAAGGTTAGTACAGATACTGTGAAATGAAATTCCAGGACTTAAAAACTTTAAGCACTACTTTTTTGATTTTCAAGGACTTTAATCAGAGATCTCACTTCAAATTAAAACCACTGTTAATTATCTTAAAGGATTTGTACTTGTGGGTACTTACTTTTTCTTTGTTTTGTTTTTACAACTGTACTGCCTTAACGTTTTAAATCTTTTCTACTTTTTAATAAAAAATAAAAAAAATCAGAAAAAAAAGATGAAATGATTTGCGAACCTGCACCGAAGTCTCAATCTGAATCAAATGATTGGCGAACCCACTCTGAAGCTCTGATCTGAATGAAATGACTCACATATTTGCAAAGTTTCAATCTAAATCAAATGATTCGAAATCTGAAGTCCCGAACTGGATCAAATGATTTGCGAACCTGCACAGAAGTCTCGATCTGAATCAGTTGATCTGCGAACCCACTCTGAAGTTCTGTTTGACCCATCACTATGTGCTTTTTAAAGTCGTCAAAATTCAAAAATGATTGGCTCTTTTAGTTTGGAAGAGTCCTGGTGGCTCCAAACTTCTTCCATTTACGGAAGATGGAGGCTACTGTGCTCAGTGGGACCTTCAATGCTGCTGAAAGTGTTCTGTACTCTTCCCCAGATCTGTGCCTCGATACAATCCTGTCTCGGAGGTCTGCAGACAATTCCTTGGACTCCATGGCTTGGTTTGTGCTCTGTCACCTTATATAGACAGGTGTGTGCCTTTCCAAATCATCTCCAATCAACTACATTTACCACAGCAAATTCAGTGGAAGTTGTAGAAAACTCAAGGATGATCAGTGGAAACAGAATGCACCTGAGCTCAATTTTGAGTGTCAAGGCAAAGGCTGTGAATACTTATGTAGATGTGATTTTTTCATTTTTTTAAACTTTTCACGTTGTCATTATGGGGTACTGTTTTGTAAAATTCGGAGGAAAATAATGAATTTAATCCATTTTGGAATAAGGCTGTAACATAAGAAAACGTGGAAAAAGTGAAGCGCTGTGAATACTTTCCAAATGCATTGTACTACAACAAAGCAGAGACCTGCAGAAGCCGAAGCTCTTGAGTGAGGAGCAGAGAGGTCTGTCTGTTTTCTGCTCTTCTTTGGCCTGCTGGACGCCCAGAGCAAACTGTAGCAGCTCAGGGGGCAGAAGAGCGCCGGTTCTCCTCACATAGCGCAGGACGCCACACACGTGACGAGCGTTCTGCTCCGACAGCAGCAACACGGACTGAGCTGCAGGAGAGGAGCTCTCAACATGATCCTGTACGGGAAATTATGAAGCCAAGTTTACATCACACTCACTTCTGTATAACAATATTCATATTCATAATTTAAAGGGATAGTTCACCCAAAAATGAAAATTTGATGTTTATCTGCTTACCCCCAGGGCATCCAAGATGTAGGTGACTTTGTTTCCTCAGCAGAACACAAATGAAGATTAACTCAAACCGGTGCAGTCTGTCAGTCATATAATGGCAGTGGATGGGCACCAAACCTTTAAAAGTAAACAAAAACATGCACAGACAAATCCAAATGACACCCTGCGGCTCGTGACGATACATTGATGTCCTCAGACACAAAACGATCGGTTTTTGTGAGAAACAGTATTTATATCATTTTTTTTACCTTTGATACACAGCCACGTCCATCTGTCATGAGCACGAGTTTATCATCCGGCTCGTTACATGTGAACACGCTCTGGCGTAGTATACACAAACACCGTAAGGGGAAACCGGTGAAAAGTCCCGGATGAGTTTGCGCAAGCAAATGTAATCTTTTAGCATTAAATCGGTTTGAACAATCAGGATAAGCGCAAGTAATTACCATTTTGAATAGCCGCTATACCCATCTCTGTGCACTGTGGAAACAATGAGTGCTGTATTCACGCGACAGACCGCTTCGGCATTTGCGTATTCTACACCAGAGCGCTGCACATGTCACGATCCGGATGATAAACTCGTGCTCAGGACAGATTGGCATTGCTGTGTATCAAAGGTAAAAAATGATATAAATACTGTTCAGTTTCTCACAAAAACCGATCATTTCGTGTCTTAGGACATCAATATATCGTCACGAGTCGCAGGGTGTAATTTGGATTTATCTGTGCATGTTTTTTTTTTTTCTTTTAAAGGTTTGGAGCCCATCCACTTCCATTATTTGGGTGGCAGACTGCACCGGTTTGAGTTAAAAATCTTTGTTGGTGTTCTCCTGAAGAAACAATATCTCCTACATCTTGGATGCCCTGGGGGTAAGCAGATAAACATCTAATTTTCACTTTTGGGTGAACTATCCCTTTAAAAATACCCAGAAAAATGTACAGAACAAAATAAATCAAAGCAGGTACCATGTCTGAAAGGTTTCTGAAATTCTCCGACAGGCAGAACAGTCGGCTGCCAAAGAGCTTGGGGGAGGTGGGAAACCCATAATGCACCACACACGTGGCGTCCCGGATACCGAGAGCCTTAAGGCAGTCATTGGTGGTAACTGAGGAAGAAATGAGAGTTCAGGAACAAAAGAACACAGCAAACACAAAATGCTCCCTTATATTAACACATGGTCCGCTTGATTAAGTTTTAGGTAGGTTCTTTTTATTTTTAATGAATTAACCTTCCCAAAATGCTGCAAGCAGATCTTGGTAGACAACAACCTATTAAGAATCTCCACAAAACGTTCTCTAATGATTATTTTTAGGTTTTATCATTATAACCCTAAACTAACCTTTCCAGAATGTTGTAGATACCTTTAGGTTATATTTTTAAAACTATGAACTGATTTTTCCAGAACGATACATGGAGGTTTCTATGTGATAATCTAATTATTTGTAAAAACTTAACTTACAAATGTACATTAAAATTCCAGTTAATGTTATTTTGTGGTAATGAAAAATACCGTATATTTTTTATGAATAATTTAATCCTTTTTTTTTTTTAAGATTCAGTTACGTTTATCAATCAATAAAAAAAAGGAAGAGACATATATGGGCCATTCTACAGAATTGGTGCAAACTGCTGTCCCACAACCAAAAAACACATTTAAAGTATTCAAATCAGATGTTTACTAAGATCCTTCTATCATCTATTGAATTATAATTATATATACACATACAGTGCACAGCATAAATGAGTACACCCCCTCTAAAACTTACCAAATTGAGCAATTACTCTTCACTTGAAAGACATATTAGGATTCTTTGGAGATATAATGTTTCAACAGGCCTGCTTGATCAATTACCAAAGAAGAATGTCAAAATTATTTAGCAAATTAAGATTTTCCTGTCAAAGTGATAAAATGTTGTGTTGCAAAAATGAGTACACCCTCCTGAAAGTTACTAAATAAAACTAAAAAAAGAAAACAAAAGTGTAGGTTTAAAGCTATTTTTGATCAACCGGTAAGTATACTCAACCAAAACTTTTAAAGACAAGTAATTTCCTGACAGTTAAAGGTGTTTATAGCCTACTGAATCATACACAGACGTAATGCTGTCAACAATGAAACCACTTGGGAGAGAACTGCCAGGTGACTTATTTCTTAGCAGAAAAGAGGACAGTGGTACAAGAGGAATACCAATTTATTGTTTTAAGTGTGAAAATATAGCAGAAGTAGCACTGACATTCAAAAACAATGGACTTGTGACAAGGCTCCTGAAATAACCAGGTCTTCACTTTAAGTTTTCATTTAATGAGGAGTGAACTTTTGCTACAAAATGAGGCGGAGAAATACCATGTAAGAGTGTCAGAGCCATGTATTTATCTCACAGAGTACGAAGCAGCCACTATTGTCACCACTACAATTACCTACTGTAGCCAAAGCACAATAAACTCATTTAACTTCTTCCAAGGCCCATATTTACAAAATATAGACTTCTGGGAATCCATACTCTGGTGTCAAGGGACCAAGTCAATCATTTCAGATCCAAAAGCATCCAAAATGTTCTGGTGTTGCTACAGGAGGAGTACAGCGAGAAGTGCCCGGTACCTACAGTGGCGTTCAGTGCTAGTAAAGCTCTTCTACAGGGATGTATGAGTGCTGAAGGTGTGAGGGAGCTGTGCTTTATCAGTGCTGTCATCAATTCACACACTACTGTGTGATGGAATACAAAAAACTGAAACTGCAGATGCTACCTTCCCCTCATTCCCTGCATTATTTGGCATTTTTTCAGCATGGCAATGAGGATATTTATTCTCCCATGGTGAAAATCCTTCAGTGGACATGTATTTCACTCAGTATTAACACTCTTGAGCAGCTGTGGGGGATTCTGTAGAGACCAGCTCAGCAAAAAGGGTCAGAGCAGTATACTATATACTATATAATGTTCTGGAGGACATATTAAGTACTAGAATATTATACATTTGCTGAATTACATATAGGGTGTACTCATTTCTGCAATCCATTATTTAAACAAAATTGGCTAATTTACTTATATTACAGGAAATATTGGCATATATTTTGTTGTTTTTATTAAGAATGTTTAATACATTTAAATAAATCTTTCAATAGATGATAGAAGGAGCTTAGTAAACATCTAAAATTTAAATACTATGTTTAAGTAAAACTAACCAAGAGAGAACATTAAAATGTCTCTTCTAGAAAACAAAAATTGTACTGAAAGGTAAATGTGTTCAAAAGTTTGAAAAATCTACAGGCAGTCTCTACCAAATACTTTTTTTTTCTGCAATTAAGCACACGTTTTGGGAGTCATTCCATAACATTTAGTTTTTATATGTGTACAACTGTTCAGAACTGTGCTGATTAGCATCATTTAAGCTAAGCTCAAAAGTATCTAAAATTGTCACAACCGAAATGGTCACAATCGAAACATGGCATCGTTTTGGTAGAGACAAAATGGAACACCTTTAAATCCTTTATTTGAAGGAAATCATCAATTTTAGTACAGTTATGCAAATTTTTTTGCATTTTGTAGTATGTTTTAGTAGTGTTTTAGTATGCGAGTTAAAATTCTGTAATGTGATGTGATCCCTACCAAAACATTACTGTCACTATCGAAAATGTGCTGCCACAATCAAAACATGGGCTGTTTTGTCAAAAATAAAGTATACTGAATTATCAACTATGTTGTTAGGATAGTGTTTAGTTTAATGTATATTCAAACTAATAAATCCTTAACTTCAAAATCAGTATGATCAACTTTTTGAGAAACTGGACTCAAAATACAACAAATCTCATAAAACACACTTGAAATATTGTTGAAATTGCAATTGCGATTGATTTACCTAAAAAAAAAAAATGGATAAAATATCTATTTACAAAAATATATATTTGCAAGGTAGATGCAAACAAAATCTTGATAGGTCAAAATAACCCTTCTTATTAAATTATATATTACTGTGTTTCGGTAGCGACAAATTTGGGGAGAGGACAAATATTTCTGAAAATACAATATAAGAATTAACTGCACGGTTATGGGACATGTACAAACAAAATTTGTGGAAAAAGAACAACTTTTTCAAGATGTTTCCAAATCTTTGAAGAAATTCTGCACAATGGCCCACATAGACTAATCATTTATGCAGGGCAAGTAAAGGAGAACATCAGGTGAATGCTCTCCAAACCTAAAGAGAGCATTATTTACATAAAACTAACCAAGAGAGAACATTAAAATGGCTTTTCTAGGAAACTAAAATTGTACTGAAAGCACAGAGACAAAAACAAATAACTTAAGACACCTTAAGACATTTACACTGCAAAAAAAAAAGAGTTATCTTACGTAGTATTTTTGTCTTGTTTCTAGTTAAAATATGAAAAAAAAATTGATAGTTTTTATAGATATTTAGTCTTGTTCCCAGGGTGAAAAAAAACTATATTAAGTGCATTCTGCTTACAAAAAAAATACAATTATCTGCCAGTGGGGCAAGTAAAATACTCTTGTTTTGAGAATATTGTACTTAGCCCACTGGCAGGGGGAAAAACTAACTTAAGTGCATTTTGCTTTATTATCTTTATTGTCTTACGTCATTTTGCTTATCTAGTAAATGCATCTTAATTTAAGAATGTTTTGATATTTTGACTAGAAACGAGATAAAAATACTAAGATAAGCCTTTTTTGCAGTGTAGTTTGACAGCTGAAATATCACATTACAAATCTTTACCCAGAATGATTTGCGTTCCATGGCCGATGTCCTTTCTCCACTGATCAATGACAAAGTCAAACTGATCCGTCACATCTTCATGAGCTTTCAGTGTGAATACAGCAGTGTTGACCACAGCCTGAAGAACAGATGGCGCATTATTGGTTCAATTCATCACAAGCAGCAGCCAATCAGCATCAAGACATTAGTGGTTTAAAATACTGCCATAACGTCAACTAGCAAGCATTTAAAATGCCAGACGAAAATGGAAACTCTACTTAAATTATAATGTTGAGCATGAAAGCAACATTTAGATTATGGTGGATTACACTCTTAAATCTGATTGGTAGATCATTACTCATCCTTCACTGTGATTGGTGGAATTCAGTACCTTATAGACATGCTCCGTCTCCTCAGCAGAGTTGGTAATGATGAGGGTTTTCTGGGGTTTGGGCGGGTGGAAGTCCAGAGATCCGAGCAGAACAGAAATCTTATCACAGTCCAGACACAACTGAACCCTCTGAATGTGAAACACAGACAGGATGTCAGAGCTCAAACAGGGCAATAGGAAAATAACTGGGTTTATGAAGACTGACCTGATGTACTCTGCCGTACAGAGCTGCCTCCTCCATCACGGTTATGATGATGGAGGGGTAAATCATGTGTTCTCTGACTAGACCCTCTATCCCAGCGCTCCAGCGGCTGCCCACCGCGATGATCTGTCTGGGGCACCTGGACCTCTCCTCTCCAGAGACCACTTTCTGGAAGTGCTTCAGGATTACGGACATCTACACAAAGAGATAAAGAGCAAAAACTGGTCAAAACAAATTTGAGAATGTTTCAATTGCTAAAAATGTGTCGCCCTCTCTCGTGTCACCTGCTCAGGTGCTTGTGAATAAAGCACATCAGCCTCATCCAGAACCAGGTGACACAGTCTCAGGAACAGGAAGCACTGAGCATCCAGCAGCCTCATCATGGTAAATGGTGTTGTCACCAGCAGCTGACCTTTATTAACATCGCAAAAATAAACACAGCAACATTAAAGCTAGCTTCAGCTTTAGTCTACAATCAACATCTCTTCAACTGCAAAAAAAAAAAAAAAAACCCTCACAGTTCCTCTGGATCTTGAACTTTTTGGGCTCCTCCTGGTCCACACCCAGCAGCACACTGGTGGGATGGAGGTTGTAAGTTGCTTTACTGTCTTCCAGGAGCTCCAGCACGGTTTGAACCTTTTCCCAGCCCGGACACAGGATCACTGCTATGGGCTGCAGATGGACAGAAACTCAAGATGTAGCAGCAAAACTGGGATCAGATCATGAAAAGTATGACGTCTTGTGCATGTACAGTACAGGCTTTTCCAATTGTATCACACAAAATTATAGGGGCCCAATCCTGTTCCTGGAGATCTACCATCCTGCAGTCTTCAGGTCCAGCCCTGCTCCAACGCAGCTGTCTCCAATTATGAAGTGCTACCTAAGAGATGAGTTAGCTGGTTCAGGTGTGTTTGATCAGGGTTGGAGCTGAACTTTGCAGGATGGTAGATCTCCAGGAACAGGATTGGGTACCCCTGATGTGGTATATCTAAGTTGGCAAATTTTAAAACCATTGTTTTGGCATGACTTGGTGTTAAGAATGAATGATACATTTATATAGCGCTTTCATTGTGTATTTCCGTATATCCAAAGTGCTTTACAGTCATAGGATCTCTCCTCAACCTCTACCAGTGTGCAGCATCCACTTGACCACAGAGAGTCAGGACCTCGGTTTAACTGCTCATCCGAAGGACTGTGCTTTTTACAGTATAGTGTCCCCGTCAACATACTGGGGCATTAGGACCCGCATAGACCACAGGGTGAGCACCCCCTGCTGGCCTCAACAGCAACCTAGTTTTCCCCAGGAGGTCTCCCATCCAGGTACTGACCAGGCTCAGCCCTGCTTAGCTTCAGTGAGCAACCAGTCTTGGGCTGCAGGGTGAAATGGGATGTATATGATTGTAACACCCAAGACATTGATGGTGGAGCTGCACCAGAGGTAACAGTAAACCCAGATGAAAAGCTGCATGATGCTAGAGATCTTTTATGAACACTTGTGCATATTGTACGGGCTTTTCCAAACCAGGGTTCATGCAGATAGTGTCAAATTAAGCAGTACTTTTTAGTTTTTCAAGGACTTCAGAGATCTCACTTATCAAACAATGCCTTATCTTTCAAATTCTAAATTAAGACTTTCTTTTGCCTTTTTTTGTTTTTATAACTGTAATGCCTTAATTGTTCTATGTTTTCTACTGTTTACAGAAAAAAAGCTGCTCCGAGATCCTGGAAACAAAAGATTCGCTGTACGCGCTCCAAAGTCCTGGTGTGAATCAAATGTTTAGCAAACCTGCACTGAAGTCCCAATCTGAATAATGTTTCATGAACCCTCATTTCGGTAACACTTTAGAATAGGGAACACTTATTCACTATTAACAATGACTTTTTCCTTAATAAATTCCTAATTTGCTGCTTATTAATATTTAGTTAGGTAGTTGTTAGGTTTAGGTATTGGGTAGGATTAGGGATGTAGAATAAGGTCATGTAGAATGATGAATTAATATGTGCTTAATTAGTACTAATAAATGGCTAATATTCTATTAATATGCATGCTAATAAGCAACTAGTTAAGAAACCGTAAAATAAAGTGTTACCCTCATTTCAGATCAGAACTCAAGAGCGTGGATCACAAATCATTTGACTTGGATCGGGACGTCAAATGTATCAAGAATCATTTTTTTTAAACCATTAATTCGCGAAATGATTCACAAACCCATTCTGATCAATGATTTGAAGTCCTGATCTTAATCAAAATCAAGTTCCGATCTAAGTCAAATGATTCATGATTCGTGCTCCGAGTCCTGATCTGAAATGATGGTTCACGAATCATTATTCAGATCGGCACTTTGGAGCGTAGAGCGTGAATTATTTGATTTCGATCGGAATGGGTTTGTGAATCATTCAATTTGTGCAATGATTCACAAACCTGTTCCGATCTAAATCAAATGATTCACGAGCCACGTTCTGAAGTTCCATTCTGAATAATCATTTGTGTACCATTATTTCAGATCAGGACTTCAAATCGTGTATCGCAAATCATTGGATTAGAATCATTTAATTTGTGAAATAATTCATGAGCCCATTCTGATCTAAATCAAATGATTGGCGATACGTGATTCGTGATGCAATTTGATTGGAGCACTTTGAAACAGTGAACCATTTAGCAATGGTTTAACTGATTTGGAGTTTCAAAAAGCCCAGTTTCACCCATCGCTATGTGCTTTTTAAAATCATTACAAGCATAGTGAATTGCTTGATATGAATGATTGAAGTCACCAGTTTGAATCAATCTGAGCATTTCCAGCATAAATGATTCAATTGATTTAGTTCATCCGTTTCTCTTTTTGTGTCTTTAGCGAAAGGGATCTTTATGACAGGCATCCTCAAATCTGGCCCACGAGATCCATTTTCATGCAGGGTTTAGCTCTAACCCTAATCAAACACAACTGAGCATGCTAATCAAGGTCTTCAGGATCATTAGAGAATCACAGGTAGGCGAGTTTGATCAGGGTAGGCGCTAAACTCTGCAGCGCATTGGCCCTCCAGGGTGATGACTTATGATGTTTTTGAAATTGTATGAAAAGATATGTGCTTATTAAAAAAAAAAAATTAATAGATAAATGGTCTTTCAATAATTTAAGCACTTTTCAAGTACCTCTCAAGGAATATAGCCATTTTCAAGGGTTTTCTAGGCCTTAAATTTCAAAAAGTCAAATTCAAGTACCTCAAGCACATTAAGCACCTTGTATAAAGCCTGCCAAACCCACTAGAGCAAAATGTTTTCATCATGCCAACCCTCATTTTTGCATAATTCGATGTTATTTACTCTAACACTAACATGTTTCTGACCACCTCTGCGAGTGGTTTGAGTGACTAAATAAGAAACACTGGCCACCATTCATGTGTGCATTTAGTGCAGTGTTTACAAATGATTTGCGATCCACGCTACGAAGATCTGATCTCAAGCAAAAGATTTGCGAACCCACTCTGAAGTTCAAATCTAGATAAAATGATTCATGCTCCGAAGTTCTGATCTACAGAAAAAGATTTCCGCACCTGCTCCAAAGTTCCGATCTGAATCAAATGATTCGTGATCCGCGTTACGAAGATCCAATCTTAAGCAAAAGATTCACAAACCTGTTCTGAAGTTCCGATCGAAATCAAATAATTTTCGATCCACCCTCTGAAGTCCTAATCTAAATAATGATTCAAGAGCCATCATTTCAGATCAGGACTTGAATCATTTGATTTCAATAATTCCATTTCCAAATGATTAAAATCAAATGATTTGCGATACACGACTTGAAGTCCCGATCTAAATCCAACTATTTGCGATACGCAAAGTTCCAATCTAAATCAAATAATTCTTGATATGCAATTTTAAGTCCCGATCCGAAACAAATCATTTGCAATAGGTGATCTAATTGGAGCGCTTCGAAACTGTGAATAATTGTGTGACGCATCGGTTTAACTTACAAGCGATGCCAAAATTTGAAAATGAATGGCTTCCGCCAGCGAATAGCTTGAAATTGAGGATAGAAGTCACAAGTTTGAATCAATAATAGTAGTTCCAGCCTAAATGACTCAATTAATTTGGTTCATCTGTTTCTCTTTTCATATCTTCAGCAAAAGCGTTCTACTGTTTACTCAGCAAACTGTCAGTATTACTACTGGCTTAGCTTGCTACTTTTATGACATTAACTAAAATAAGCAAATACGTATGTTTTTGAAATTGCATTAAAAGATATGTGCTTATTAAAAAAATTAAACAGTTATTTCATAAATAAATAGTTTTTCAATAATTCAAGCACTTCAAGTACCTCTTCAGGAATATTGTCATTTTCCAGGCATTTCAAAAAGTCAAATTCAATTATTTTAGGCATGTTAAGCACCTTTTTTTTTTCATCATGCCGACCCTCATTTTTGCATAATTCACTATTTACACTAACATGTTTTTGACCACCTCTGAAACCACCTTTCATGTGTGCATTTAATGCAGTGTTAACTTGTAATTAGATCACCCAAGACTGAAGTGGAGCTGCACGATGGATCCCACTGAGCTCAGAGGTAGAGCTGCACCACAGGGCCCACCAGAACCAAACATAAAGCTGCACCAGAGGGACCAGTAAACCCAGAATTGGAGCTGCGCCATGGGTCCCACTGAGCTCAGAGGTGAAGTTATACCATACCACTGATGTTCTATAAAGTCTAGTGCATGCGTTTAAAAAAATAAATAATTTTGGCATCGTTGTTGTCTACAAATGTGATACAATTGCACTGTCTACCTTTTACATGCATATTTAGGGCAGTGTCCACTTGTGATTGGGTCACCCAAGACTTGACTGTATTATCAGCTTGCCACAGTGACTTTGATGTTAACTGTATTCTTCTCTTAAAACAGAGCAGTGAATCTCACCCCAGTGCGAGCAGCGAGACTGGAGACGACAGAAACTGTCTGTAAGAGCATCAGCAGAGGAGGAATGTAGGAAAGAGGATTGTCACCGCCGTGGGACACCAGAACCGTATCAAAACCTCGTGCCACAGCGGGCCAGCAGTAACTCTCTGCAATATTCGGTCCATTATACTTCCTCCACAACAGGAACTAAAACAAACAAAAAGATAGAACAGGTCAAGTCTCTTGTATAAAAATCATTAATACAGCTGCGCAATTATACCCTATATTCTTCCAGTAGGAAGTTAATTGAGTTGGACAGACTTTCCATAGCATTTTACAATAATGCAAAATGATAAATAACGCAATAAATGTTCTATTATAAAAGTTGATCGACCTTTCTGAATTTTTCACTGATGGGTGCACGTGTCAGGTTACTGCAGGGCTGAACGCGAAGAGCGGCGTGCACTAAAACTCCTGAGTGACCCGGATCACAGCGTGCAACCTGTGAAGCAGTACAGGCGAGATTAAATACCAGAAGACATGTAAAATGAAGTATACGAAATGAAAACATACAGAAAACAAACAATAAGGCTCTTACTTTAGCATCAAGAGACTCTTGGTCGCGATTGAGTGGATCAGGGTTCAGAAACTGCATGAGTCTGTCCACAATTTTATAAGTGATAAAAAATGTGGTATATTAGATTAAATTAATATGATTGATTGACATGTTTTAGCTCCAATGGAAAATTAAAGTTTAGAAGTAGCATAAAACCTACCTAGAAGAGGTCAGTTGGTCTTCAAGACTAGGCTCTTGTGAGAGAGCTGCTAGTCTTTGCTCTTCTGAGGAGTCGCTCGGACTAAGACACACACACACACACACACACACACACACACACACACAGACACACACGCAAAACCACATTTTCACATCAACTAGGTGGCTGCAGAATAATTAATGGGACTCAAGCAAAGCCCTCTATAATCAGGCTGGCTTCAGATTTACTTGATGCCAATCAGACACGATCGTGTTCGAAAACTTAAAACAAAGTGTGTTTGGTCCTACCGTGATGGTGAACTTGCAGCTGGTGTTGAAACACTGCTTTTACTGTCTGTTTGATCAGGACTCTGCTGCTTTTCTTCAAAAGACTGAAAATATAATGCATTTCATTTCACAGTCACTCATTTCCTGACCATTATTCACAAATTGACTAACTACTTTATTTTCAGAACATACAAAACATTTGAAAGACATGTCAGTGCTTACTTGAGGAATCTGCATTGAATGCAAAAGTGTGTTAAACTTCATGTATCTGTAAAAAAGAAAACAAGTCATTTACTTAACCTTAATATAACTATTTACTGAACTACTGTTAAAAAGTCATCTGAATTGCTTCATATACACTATATCACCAAAAGTATTGGAACACCCCCTTCTAATAAACAGGTTTGGCTACTTTAGAGTAATGTTTAAGCATATAACGATAATCTAGGGAATTGTGTGCTTCTAATTGTATAGCAAAAGTTTGGACAGGACCCTTTTCTATTCTAACAAGACAATGCAACAGTGTATAAGGCAAGGTTCAAAAAGAAATGATTGATTCAGTCAGTGTGGAAGAACTGGAGGGCAGAAAGCTAAATCTTAATGCCAGCTGAACACCTCTGGTGTGACTTTAAATGCAAAAGCCAAAAACTCATTGCTAAACACCAATGAGTTTTACATACAAAATATTGGGACATCCCCTTCTTTAGATCAGAAAAGGGCACTTCCAAACCTGTGGCAACAAAGATGGAAACATAATTTATGTATTTAAAAAAATGTATTTCCATCTCTGTTGCACCAGTTTTGGAAGAGTCTAAAATGACTGTAGCCATATGTACAAGCCATTGGTGTTTGGTGATGAGTTTTTGACTCAAGGTCTGCATTTAAAGTCACACCAGAGGTGTTCAACTGAGATTAGGACTTGGCTTAATGCAGACCAGTCAAGTTCTTCCACAAAATGACAGAATCAATCATTTCATTTTGAACCTTGAGTTATACACAGAGGCATTGTCATGTTAGAATAGAAAGGGGTCCTGTCCAAACTGTTGCTATAAAATTAAAGGCACCCAATTCCCTACAACATCAGTATATGATTAAACATTAAGATTTGTACTCAAAGAAATTAAATTAGTTAAACCCTTTTCATTAGAAGTCCCAATACTTCGGCAATAAACCGTATATCAGTTTAATGAATATCATAACTCAATCAGAAAGTTATTCAACCCCCAGAGACCGCAATACTTTACAAATACAAGCTTCTCTCAAGATAAAGGACTTTATATATTGACATTATCACTTTTAATGTGCTAGTAATTTTTGTAATGTAATAATTTTGAGTCCTAGGATTTTTTAATAAATTAAATATATCATAATTACTCAACCCCTATTCAACATTGCTGTTTTAGTCACTTATTATGGGTGGGGAACAAAATTGTCTTAAAACACAATTAAACCTTTAGAAACTCTATTAGAAAGCTGTTACACATACATACAGTTAGCCAATGCATGTGCTGAAGTTTGAGTAGCAAACTTGACAAAGTCAACAGAGCTCTCATAAGAGCTATAAAGAAGAAATAATTTGATTACTTTAGAAAGTCTAAGGCTACATGAAGATTCCCAAGACATTAAAAGATCCTAGAGACACAGCTGGCAGCCTTATTCCTTAACTTAAACCTTTGAGGGTGTTGAAGAAAAAGCACAATATCATATAATGTTTGATCAGAACAACCTGAAAGTTACAGCCAAAGACTTTCAAGATGACCCAATGAATGGAATATAAGATGAACAAGATATGCATGGCTTTCATGTTGGGACATCTTGCTGAATGCCACTCTTGACCAAGAAGAACATAAAACGCTAACTTGAACATGCTCAAATTCATTTGGATAGACCTGTGGAGTTCTGGAAGAATGTTTTATGGAGTGATGTGACCAAACTGACCTTTTTGGAGCCATGGATCAGCGGTATGTCTGGTGCAACAAAGGCTAAGCTTATAAGCAGAACAACATCATCTCCATCTTCAAACATGGAGGTGGATCAGTCCTGTTATGGGGTTGTTTTACTGTTGTAGGACATTGAAATCATGACTGTATGAAGGACATCCTGGATTCTTTGAAGTATCAGGCCATTTTGGCAAGAATTGTGATGCCTTTGGTGCAAAGACTGAAGCTGATGATCAATGGACTTTCCTGCAGGACAATCATCCCAAAGTATGCATCCAAATCTACTCATGCTTGGTGCAGGGATCAGTCATAGAAGACTCTAGAGTAGCCTGTTCAGTCTTTAGATTTAACTCTCATTGAAATCATTTTGATGAATTTGAAGAAAGCAGTGGCAAAGTGAAAACAAAAGATTATCAGTGATATGCAAGCTTTTTAGGTGAGGAATGGGCCAAGACTGTAGTAGAGAGGTGACAGAAGCTTCTGAGCACTTCCAAGCAGCGTTTATTGGTGTTTTTAAAGAATAAAAGATTTTGCACCAAATTTGACTTTTTGGGGGTTGAATAATTTTGAACATGAACATTTCAAGCCAATTTGAATGTTATTATTATCAATGTTACCTCCTCAGAATCACTCTAATGTGTAATAATAAACTTTCACTTAAGCTTACTGATGCCTTTGTTGAATTGTTTTCATAAAATTTTGTTCTCCATAGCAAAACGTCTTGCAGGTAAAGGGGGTTGAATAACTTTGATTGCTACTGTATGAGTTATAAACTATTATGTCAGAAGCAATCAACTTTCAGACAAAAATCTTACTGAGGCTTGTGTATGTCAGTCGGACCACATTGTTCATCTGTGAAGATGTCCGTGGCCTCGGCTCTGATACGCCATCCTCTGCCAATCTGAATCAAACCACAGAAATAAAAGTTTAACAGGCACACACACACACACACACACACACACACACACACACACACACACACACACACACACACAGCAGTATAGACAAATACTTACGGTATCGGTTCCAGCATTGCGGGTCAGTTTAGAGACTGTAGGGTTAACCTGAGATGGCATGTACACTTCCTCTGACACCTGTGGTTTTTGCTTCTCTGAATGAGAAAGAAAGAAAATTGAGTGTGATTAATTATATATATAAAAAAAAATGCTAAATCTGCAAAATGTTAATTATTTTAGCAAAATAGGACTGAACATACAAAATGTACGTCTTTTTTAGTACCTGAATAAGATATTTTACATTGATGACAGTTACACATAGTCCATAAGAGAAAATAATTGAATTTATAAAAATGACCCCGTTCAAAAGTTTACATCCCATTGATTCTTAATACTGTGTTGTTACCTGAATGATCCACAGCTGTGTGTGTGTGTGTTTTTTTAGTAATAGCTGTTCATGAGTCCCTTGTTTGTCCTGAACAGTTAAACTGCCTGTTCTTCAGAAAAATCCTTCAGGTCCCACAAATTCTTTGGTTTTTCAGAATTGTGTATTTGAAACCCTTTCCAACAATGACTGTATGATTTTGAGATCCATCTTTTCACACTGAGGAAAACTGAGGGACACTATTACAGAAGGTTCGAACGCTCACTGATGCTTCAGAAGGAAAAACAATGCATTAAGAGGTAGCACTAAATAAAGAAAATATGATATACAGGCTTCATTCTGTTCAAAAGTTTTCGCCCCCAGCTCGTAATGCATTGTTTTTCCTTCTGAAGCATCAGTGAGCGTTTGATCTTTCTGTAATAGTTCCTCAGTTGTCCTCAGTGTGAAAAGATGGATCTTAAAATCATACACTCATGGTTAAAAAAAATGGTTCAAACACACAAAAATGCTGAAAATCCAAAGAATTTGTGGGACCTGAAGGATTTTTCTGAAGAACAGCTGTTCAGGACAAACATGACTCGAACAAACATCACTAAACAAAAAAAAAAAAAAAAAAACAGTTGCGGATCATTCAGATCAAGCATATGTAAACTTGAACGGGGTCATTTTTATAAATTCTTTATTATTCTCTCTTGTGGACTATATGTGAACATCTTTTTTGTGTGAAATATCTTATTCAGATCAGTACTAAATAAAAAAAACAACATGCATTTTGTATGGTCCCTATTTTGGACAAATAATTTACATTTTTCAGATTCTGCAAGATGTATGTAAACTTTTGACCTCAAGTGTATCTCTGAATTTATTGTCGTTGCTCAGCTATTGCTCATACGTGATATAGTTGACATATTTCGTAATTCAATTAAAAATTAAGCCTTAATATTAGATTTTACATGTGCATTGAATAAGACTAGATCAACTATATAATTTTACAAATGTATAATGTATAAATATACAAAAAAACAATACACTTATCTAAAAAAAGAAAAAACAATATATATAGGATATTATTATGGGATATTTTAAGACTGTTTATATTTGTCTATTATCTGTATTACACACATAGACACATTAAAATGTGTCTTCATTAAAATTCATTCATTAGCATGACCTGTCTGAGGATCATCTCTCTGCTCTTTTCTGATGAGAATATCTGGTGGTGGAGCTTTGACAGGACAGCATCCTTTCATTTCTAAGAGCTGGTGAGGGCTGGAGTAGATGTCCCACGCCAGGCTGACAGGAGCACGATCTCCATTTCGGTTCGCTTCCGGTGCACTGGACTTCTCGCTCATGAAACAGGCAAACTTCTTCGCCACGAGATCATGATTCACACAGATCTACACAAAGACGTTGAACCGACATTTAACCTAAAACATCTGCAGTCCATCTCACGTGTCCAAAAACCTGCTTAGGACAACTTAAAATCAGATCTTTTCTTTTGCAATAACTTTTTACTTCAGTGATCGCTTGCAGTGTAGCGCAGAAAACATTTAGACACAATAAAGCATGAGATGCCTTTTCTTGTTTAGAAAAAATAATATGAAAGCTTTTTGTTTGCCGATTGGTTTAAATGACAAATTTCTAAACAGTGTATGCAAAGCTTACAAATATAGGCTAGCATAAATTATACTCGCATTGCTTTTTGGCTCCTTGGGAAACTAATGATAATGATATTTCAAGCCCAGTCAAATCAAATAATGTCATGAATGGGTTAAAATAGGCTACATGCTTTTAAAATGGGCCTATATTTATGTGACCCTGGACCACAAAACCAGTCATAAGGTTAAATTTTACAAAACTGAGATATATACATCAAATAAAAGCTCAATAAATAAGCTTTCTATTGGTGTATGGTTTGTTAGGATAGGACAATATTTGGCCGAGATACATCTATTGGAAAATCTGGAATCTGAAGGCGCAAAAAAAATCAAAATACTGAGAAAATCACCTTTAAAGTTGTCCAAATTAAGTTCTGAGCAATGCATATTACTAATCAAAAATTACATTTTGATAGGTTTACAGTAGGAATTTTACAAAAAAATCTTCATGGAACATGATCTTTACTTAATATCCTAATGATTTTTGGCATAAAAGAAAAATCAATAATTTTGACCCATACCATATATTTTTGGCTATTGCTACAAACATACCCCAGCGACTTAAGACTGGTTTTGTGCTCCAGGGTCACATATTATAAATAAAATATAGCATATAATATACACTACTATTAAAAAGGGTAAACAAAACTTGTTAATGGATTAATGAAAAAAGCATTTGCATTTGTTTGTTAAAAAAATCATATGAAAATAGCTTGCCAAATTGCTAACATGTTTCTAGCTTGATTAGCAAGTTACTAGCATGACTGGCAAGTTAATAGCATGCTTCTAGCATGTTGCTAGTCTTGCGTAGCCAGACCTTCAGACTGACGGCTGAAGGTCTGGAATTCACGGCAGCTTTCATTGGCCAAGTCCCGCCCATAAGACCGTTTGATCGACATGTCAAACAACCAATCACAGTTCATTTTGTTCAGCGTCACGTTTCGTGGTGTGGAAATGCCCCCACAACAACAGACTGGCGTGCAACAAGTCAGTCACTGAAATAACCAGCATTGAAAGTTAAATAAGAAGAGGGAGAACAAGCAGTAAGTCAGTAATTTGTTCACGAACGTCGCAAATGTGTATAACAACAATGGCGTCTGCATAAGCACCTTTTAGCAAAACGCTGAGTAAATCAGTCTGCGCTTTGCTTCCCGGCGGACCGAAAATAAACGCGACACTCGCGTGTTCCGGATATCCGATCAAATTCAACTAATCAGATGACGACTTCGACATTCCTGAAGTGCTTCCAGTTAAGTATATATATACTATAAGATCAGTCTTAAGAGCTGGGCTGAGTTTGGTGGTTCTAGCTCGAAAGCTCTGGGAGGAGTAGCGTTCAGAAATTTAGTCTAAGAAAAATAATAATGAAAAGCTTACTTTCTCAAGCCAACCTAATAATATCATGTGAACATATTTTACCTTTGTATTGTTGATGGTCAAGTAAAGCTCAATGGCAGAGCAGCCGTCTTGCGTTTCACACAGAACAGCTTCAACCAGAGTCGACACTAAAAACAAACAGAGCTCAAAAATCACCAAACACTCAACAAACATGAGCTGGAATAACCAAAGCAAACCATAACCAAACTTTTACCTTGTAACAGATTGTGCAGGTATTTTGTGGCAGAGCTGTCCCATGTTGAAGATGGCCTGAGATGGAGACATACACAAGCAGTGGCTCAGAAAGATGAACAGAGAGATGCAAAACGGTTTCTTCAGGAGATCTGACTTACACAAGCTCTGCTCTGTTTTCAGAGATGGGCACCTGAAGTGTCATCGGACGAATTCCTGCCAATTTAAAGCGTCTGACTCTGAAAGGAAGCTGCAGGAACTTCTCAAGAGGAGTTCGCACGCTGAGAGGAAAGAGTGCAGACAGAAACTATGAATTCAAGTATTATTGTAATATGTGGATGAAGTTCTGCATTAACTGATTTATCAGATATGAACTATAAAGTGTTTCGTACTCCTCTGCACTGACGATGATTCGATCTCCGTGGTCGACTAACAGGCACCAGGCTTGAGTGTCCACCGTCCCCTGAAAGATAGACTCAACTACAGCTCGACACCAGCTCTTCAGAGCCAGACTGAACACCACACACACCTGAGAGAGGAGACAAGAAAACTTACACCAATATCTGAAAGACAGACAGACAGACAGACAATGTTCAACCCTATTAAATCAAACATATTCTGTAAAAAGTTTAATATTTATATAAAAGCATAAATGGTCACCTTTTTAAGTCAACTGTATTCCTTCATTGCTTAAATGATTAGTTAATTTACAGAACAAAAAAATTTCAGACGTTCAGACGAAAGGTTTTTTTGAAGAAAACATTCCAGGATTTTTATCCATATCGTGGACTTCAATGGGAGGCAATGTGTTGAAGGTTCAAATTGCAGTTTTAATGCAGCTTCAACCTGTTGATCCCCATTGAAGTCCACTATATGGAGAAAAATCCTGGAATGTTTTCATCAAAAACCTTAATTTCTTTTCAATGTAAGAAAGAAAGACACAAACATCTTGGATGACATGGGGTGAGTAAACTCAGGAATTTTTTATTCTGGAATTGAATTAATCCTCTTAGACACTAAGTTGATTTTAACTTTAAGGTTTTTTTGTTCCCCAACTAGACTTGCATGTCACACTGTGGGACAAATCAATCTCTTGCAAGTATTAGGGCGTGTGCACACTTGGCGTCTTTTTTCAAACTGCCAGCGTCTGTTTTACATTGTAATCCTAGGGAGTAAACCGTGTTTTCAAAAAAGTCCTGAGCGCTTTTTTAAACGCCACCGCCGGTGCCTTTTTCTGCAGCTCAGAGCGTCTTTTTAAGTCGAAAAAAGTTAAACTTTTCGGAAGAAAACGCCCTACGTCAAGCACTTTTTTGACAGCTGACCAATGACAAGCGAGCAGCTAAACCTGTCGTTTCCATAACAACAAGAAAAATGGGAAAGGTGCCATTATATAGACTTTTATTTTATTGTTGTGAACCGAATTCGCCTCCCCGTTAACTTTAAAAACCGACGTGCAGCACTGCTAGCTTCTTGAGCTGCACATTGACATGTACAGTAGAGCCTTTGCGCTTTAGGCGTCCCTTTTTCGAGTCCCTGCTCGCAGACCTTTCCAGATCCCTATCCCTGATCCACAGCTGAGTTTTTTTGTTTAGTGATAGTTGTTCATGAGTCACTTGTTTGTCCTGAACAGTTGAACTGTCTGCTGTTCTTGAGAAAAAACCTTTAGGTCCCACAAATGCTTTGGTTTTTCAGCATTTGTGTGTATTTGAACCCTTCCCAGCAAGGGCTGTATGATTTTGAGACCCATCTTTTCACACTGAGGACAACTGAGGGACTCATATGCAACTATTACAGAAGGTTCAAACGCTCACTGATGCTTCAGATGGAAAAAAATGCATTTAGAGCAGGGGGTTGAAAATGTTTTAAATTTGAAGAGCAGGGTAAATTAAACTTTTTTTTCTTCTGGGAAACATGTAAGGATCTTCTATAGCTTCTGAAGGGCAGAACTTTATGAAAAAAAAAATTAAGCAAAATAGGAAGAAAGTACACATCTTTATTCTGTTCAAATGTTTAAACCCCTCAGCTCTTAATGCATCGTGTTTCCTTCTGAAGTATCAGTGAGTGTTTGAACTTTCTTAAAGGAGAACTCCGGTGTGATTTTGACCTAAAGTGTATTGAATCATGATACCGAGTGTGAACGTACCTTGCATATCTCATCTCGGTTTGTGTCCAGCTGTCCGAAATCTGGGGTCAGTTAGCCGATGCTCACAACAGGTTGTCAATGAAAGTCAACAGGGCATCGGAATAGCCATGTAAATAAATCACTGTTTTACGCCATTTACGAGGCACAAAGTAGCTCCACACTTCATTGGTAGACTTCCTAGGGCCCTGACATTTAAAACGAGACATTGAGAACTCAGAAAAAGCACCGGTAGTTTATTTACAAGAAGATTTATACAGACAGTACCTGGAAGATAAAATCCGGTCGCCGCCATCTTGAACTTAGTCACGATAAGTCGAGTGTCGAGCACCAAGGAATTCATCAGGTTATCAACTTATCAGGTTGTAGTTTCCTTCGTGCTCGACACTCGACTTATCGTGACTACATTTAAGATGGCGGCGACCGGTCTGTTCCTGGTGGAAAATGTCTGTATAAATTAGTGGTGGGCCGTTATCGGCGTTAACGTGCTGCGTTAACGTGAAACTCTTATCGTGCGATAAAAAAAATATCGCCGTTAATCTATTCTCAAATTTGGGTTGGGAGCTGGGTCTAAACTACGCAAGATATGATGACTTTCACCTTGATAGTTTAACGCGGATGTATACCGGCGAAGACTATAGAATATGGTCGCGCGTTTAAGTCTCCTCCGCCAAAACACAGACGGGATCGCGTCGTCCTCCATTCATAAAAACCGAATCTACTATAGCGAAATGCCACGTAAATTCGTCGTTTTTTGGATTCATAAATCAACTGTTGGTCTGTCACTTAATTCAAATCGCGATATGGACTAGTGTATGTGAAAACTGAAATGCAAAAAGACCATTTTAATTTGAATCCGTTTGCCTAGCTGTATGTATGCATGGCGGAGACGAGCTTTTACTACACGCATACTGAAACACACGTGACGCTCCCGGTCATTTTTGGCATTTTCATCTCACATGAACAGATAAACTCAATCGCCCAAACTGCTGTGAGTGTCACTTTTACCGTTTCATTTGAGAAAACTAGCATCATATCATACTGTATACACAGAAACTTCACGGCAACCTGTCAAAATAAAAGTACGGTGTAACATGTAATGGGTTGGGTAGGTGTTGACGTTAAAAAAAAAAAAAACAATCTAATAGGTAGAAAAAATAATTTCATTGTTAGTTAGTTAGTAAACACAAGTACATCTAATTGAACATAATTTATTTTCATCAACAAATTATCATAGAACAGCTTTATGAGCTTTATGATCCATTCTCAAAGACTTACTTTTAGTCATTATTTGGGTAGCACACATATTCTGAATGCCTTCAGCAGAATTCAAATTAGCCATTTTAATCTAGATTAATCTAGATTAATTCCAAGATTTAATCTAGATTAATCTAGATTTAAAAAATTAATCTATGCCCACCCCTAGTATAAATCTACTTGTAAATAAACTACCGGTGCTTTTTCTGAGTTCTCAATGTCTCGTTTTAAATGTCAGGGCCCTTGGAAGTCTACCAATGAAGTGTGGAGCTACTTTGTGCCTCGTAAATGGCGTAAAACAGTGATTTATTTACATGGCTATTCCGATGCCCTGTTGACTTTCATTGACAACCTGTTGTGAGCATCGGCTAACTGACCCCAGATTTCGGACAGCAGGACACAAACCGAGATGAGATATGCAAGGTACGTTCACACTCGGTATCATGATTCAATACACTTTAGGTCAAAATCACACCGGACTTCTCCTTTAAATAGTTGCATATGAGTCCCTCAGTTGTCCTCAGTGTGAAAAGATGGATCAAATACACACACAAAAAAATAACATGCATTTTGTATGATCCCTTTTATCTAGGTCAAATAATTAACATTTTGCAGATTCTGCGCGGTGTATGTATACTTTTTAGAGCTGGGCGGTATGACCAAAAATTTATATCACGGTATTTTTCAAAATCATACGGTATCACGGTATATGACGGTATTTTTTTTTTTCATGCATGACTAGGTGTTAACCACATTTCCTAATAAATTAGAGACTAATTACTGCAGTATATTGGCTTACATTGACCGGACTAGTATTAACCTTGAATGGTCTCACAAAATGCTGTTGTTCACAAAGAAGTGACAGTGGCACTCATCATTGTAATGAGGTGAAGAAATCAGAATTCATGATTTGCAGTCAAAATACACAACACTTTATTGTGCATTCTTCACAAGTTCACATTTACAAGTCTACGCGTTTCTCTTCCAGCAGGAGGCGCTGTCAGAATGGTAGTATACAAAGTAGCGCAACAAATGATTTTGAAACGTGCAGCGCTCATATTTATTCAATGGATAGCCTTTTGAAGTTTCATCGCAATTCTTGTCTTTCAGTCCCCACATTTTAGACCACCTGAAATCATAATTATGACTTTCATAACCCCCTAATAACACTGCAGTCATCAATGAAAATTAAGAGCTTTATTTAAGACTTTCAAAAACAAACCTTACACAAAATACGTTTCTTTTTTATTCCCCCCCCCCCCCCCATGTTCGGGGCACAAGAAAAATATTAAGGGACTAAATTAATATCAGCATATGGAGTATAATCGTCTCTCATTGTTTGAAAGAATGCACATCAGATGCTGAAAGTCAGTTTTTACTTTCACTTTAACATATTGATCACGTTGCTTGTGTGATATCCATTGGCTTTAAAACATAAATATTAATAAAAATACAGTATATAGAAAAGACATCTCTTTAAAATATTGCGACGTAACACCAACGTAAAGCCATTGTTTTTCTCTCACTGAAAGCTACATCTGTCTGCGCGCAATGCGCCGATCTCTGCTCTAGTCATCACTGCAGACACACCCCCTCTTGAAATTTCGGCATTACAAGTTTTGCAAATCGCTAACCCTGGGTCTTTCTCAGATATACTGAAATACGTCCACACCTCAGATGTGTTGCTTCAGACAAGCACGTGCAAGCTGCGGTTTCTGTTTGCGTAAACATACGTGTTCCCAGCGCTTTGTACGCACACACTCACCGGTATTGGGGTATTTGAAAAATTAATATCATAAAAAAAAAAAAAAACACCGGTATTCGGTATGAAAAGGTATACCGCCCAGCCCTAATACTTTTGACTTCAACTGTATATCCATGTTCTGAAATTACTTACCAGCCCCTCCTTTAGTTCAGCAGGCTTTAGTTTTTGAACATCCAGGTCGACCTCATGGTAGAAGAGGTTCATTTTCACTTTCAGGCTCTCGTATTCCTCTGGATTGTCTGGTTGAACACCTGGCCCTTTCAGAACTCGAGCCCACAGACATCCCGGATCTTCAATCTGACACAAAACAGAGAGTGTGTTACTTACATCTTACGAACTGGTCACTTGAGTAGACTAAATTCTTATTAAATATTTGCTATAAAAGCTGTATGTCTGCTTTTTGTGTTTTTATTACCATATACTGCAGGGGTGCTCAACCTTGTTCCTGGAGTCCTACCTTCCTGCTCAGCTCCAACCCTGATCAAACACACCTGAACCAACTACTTAGGATCTAAGGAAACACTTGATAATTACAGACAGGTGTGTTTGATCAGGGTTGGAACTGAACTCTGCAGGAAGGTAGATCTCCAGGAACAGTGTTGGGCACTGCTGATGTACTGTATACATCAAAAAAAGGTATATAGCTTTCTTTTTCAACATGTCTATGAAGGCAAAAACAGCAATAATGCTCAATGTTATCTTTGGTGACATTATGACATTTTGAAAGTGGCGATTGGGCACTGCTTATGTGCTGAACATTTGCTCAGAATCCATGTAATGAATAATCTTTAAAAAAAATATTTAGAGTTGATATTAACAGAAATGAGTTATGAGTAAAATTTGATATTTTTAGAGTCCAATTTTTTGGGGGGTGTTGCCAATGACCCCAAATTTAATAAACAATTAAACTATTAGAGATAAAACAATACCATGCTGCACTACTGACAAACTATCTTTTTATCTTGAAAAAAAAAAAAAGCCACTTCAGTGCAACTAGTGCAAATACATATATATAAATGAATCTCTTGTAAAAAGTTTTGAAAATATCATCCTTTTTTTGTGAACAATTAACAGTGATACATATTTTACATCTCAACAAGAGACTTACTATCAGGGTTATTAAAACTAAAAGCATTAAAAAAATATTTTTACATTTTAAAATAACAATTTATTTTATTTTAAAAAATTACTTAAAATAAAATATACTTGCTAGTTGCCCAAGGCAGAATTTCTCATTATCTTTAACTTAAAGTACTACAATAAATGAAACTGAAATAAAGATGAATAAAAACCATTTAAACACTTAAAAAAAATAATAATTTCGCTCCCTGCCCTCTGCGCCCTGTTAGAGGAATATAGCTGCGTCTCTGGGTATAAGATAAATAAGCAGAAAAGTGTCATGATGCCTCTTAACCCAGCTGCTCAAGGACTATCAAGGAAAGACATTCCCTTTTATTGGGACCCCTGTAAACTATGTTATCTTGGTCTGCAAATACCCAACCAGCCACATCAGATTTACTCTTTAAATTATGAACCGCTATTTAAAAAAGTTGAGGCAGATCTGGATAGATGGAAATCTCTTCCAATATCCCTAATTGGAAGGATAAATTGTATTAAAATGAATATCCTACCCAAGTTCCTTTACTTGTTTCAAGCACTGCCAACTCCAATTCCGAAAGCGTTTTTTAAAAATCTGGACAGACTGATATCTAGATTCTTATGGAACGGTAAAACTCCCAGAATCAAGCTCAAAACCCTTTGCCGTCCCACTGAGCAGGGAGGATTAAACTTGCCTGATTTTCAGTTATATTATCTGGCTGCCCAATCCAGAGCTATTTGGATCTGGATCCAAAACTTGGAACACCCTCCAGCTTGGAAACAGATTGAACAGTCCCATACGGCGGAAGCGTTGTCTAGCATCCCATTTATTTACCGTTATTACAAGCAGAAAAATGTAACTCAAAATCCAATAATAAAACTTACATCTAAAATCTGGGAGGAAATTAGAACAAAGTTCCATAGTGTCCGCACATTGTACAGATCTACCCCATTCCATTTTAAGCCGGTTTTACCTGGGATATTAAAAGATGGCATTACTAGAGACTGGTATAACAGAGGCATATGTACTTTTGGACATCTATATGAGGACAATAATTTGAAATCCTTTGAACAACTAAGACATTCTTTTGGGCTCCCCTTTGCACATTTCTTTAAATACCTACAAGTTAGGGACTTTATTAGGGTGCAGCAGGGTGGGAAACTTATCCCCTTGGAGGATTTTGAGGTAGACTGTATGATGCGAGACAAGCATAACTCTAAAGGCTTCCTATCCTATGCTTATAACAGACTAATGAGCCTGGCAGAAAATAAAGCTCTTACTGCAAAAGCTAAGTGGGAAGCGGACATTAATTATGCTTTTAATGACTTCGAATGGAAGGAGATTTGCAGTAGCTCTCAATTATTCTCCTATAACAGTCGACACAGACTCTTACAGTTTAATCTTATACATAGGGTTTACATGACACCTCATCGTCTTCATAAGATAAGTAGTAAATACTCTGAATACTGCCCTAGGTGTAAGACCGAAACAGGGTCCCTTCTTCACATGTTTTGGACGTGTGGGTGTCTGGAGCAGTACTGGGGATCTATTTTGGACATTATTACAGGAATTTTGGGGGTGGAAATCCCAGCCAATCCACGGCTGACGATATTAGGAGACCTGTCGGTCTTACCAAATAACACGAAAGACAAGACTCGCTTCGTCAGACTAGCCCTAATTGCAGCTAACAAATGTATAGCTATCAACTGGAAAAGCGAGGAGCCCCCTGGTGTTTCTTTGTGGCTTAAAGAGCTCTCGTCGTACCTGCCACCAGAAAAGATCATGTTTAATCTCAGGAAAAAACCATCAGTCTTTGATAAATGCTGGGGAGGATTTCTGACCTTTTTACATAATAGAGCTGCCCCTGTAAGCAGTGTCCATGGTCAAAATTGAAAACTGTACTGCAGTGGCCTGCAGGAGTCCTGGGTGGTTCCCAGGGCAGGGCTGATGCAACTTTCCCCAGGCCGTTTGTTGTCTCTATCTTCTGTATCAATCTATCTCTGTGCATCTTGTTTTTAATAATATTTAATATATATATTTTTCTTTTTGTTGTTTCCTTTATTTTAATTTTTTTTTTTTTTTTTTTTGATTTATTTTTCTGATTATTACTGGTGTACTGGGGTATGGTGTATTGCTATGATTTCTTGTTTTTGTTTTTCCCCACTCTTGTCCAGGGGAAGGGGAGGGAGGGGGGTTAGGGGGGTAATGTGGGATGTTAATTGATTGCATTGACCTTGAAGTGTTGTACGAAATCTTAATAAATAAATTGTTCAAAAAAAAAAAAAAAAAAAAAAAAAATATATAATAATGATAATAAAATGAAAAAAAAAAAAAAAAAAAAAAAAAAAAAAAAAAAAATCACTTTAAAATAAACTTTGAAACTAATAACAAATTTAACCTAAAATATTAAACTAAACGCATACAGTCAAGCCCGAAATTATTCATACCCCTGGCAAATTCTGACTTAAAGTTGCTTTTATTCAACCAGCAAGTTATTATTTTTTTTTTTTACCGGAAATGACACAGGCTTCCACCAAAAGATAAGACGATGTACAAGAGCCACCATTGTGGGAAAAAAAAAAAAAATTCTCAGCTTTTAATTACATTTGAAGAAAAAGTGGCATGTCCAAAATTATTACCCTTTGCAAACTGTCACAGTCTATGGGAAAATCCAAAGTTCTATACCATTCCAAATAGTCCCAGCTGTTCTAAAGCATCCTAATTACCCTGATTCATTGGGAACAGCTGTTTTAATCAACTCAACAGGTGAAAAACAGAAGCTGTCTGCTGTTGGTTTGTGGACAGTCATGGCTAAGACAAAGGAGCTCATTGAGGACCCGCGGCTGCTCACGAGTCAGGAAAGGGCTATAAGACCATATCTAAATGTTTTGAAGATCCAGTGGCTACAGTGCAAAGTATTATTAAAAAATACAAGACGTTCCGCACTGTGAAAAATCTCAGAGGACGTGGTCTGAAGCCAAAAGTGAGACCTGTGCTGACCAGGAGGATAGTGAGAGAGGTAAAACAAGAATCCAAGGATCACCACCAAGGCCATCCTGATGAATCTGGGCTCTGCTGGTGGCAACATCTCAAGGCAGACAGTCCAACAGACACTGAACACCGCTGGGTTCCACGGACGCAGACCAAGGAGGACACCACTTCTCCAGATAAGACACACAAAAGCCTGTAATAGCCGATAAAGGCTTTTCTATTGATTATTGAGAAGGGAATATTTTTGGACATGCCACTTGTTGTTCAAATGTAAATAAAAGATAAGTAATTTTTTCCACAATGATGCCTCTTGTACATCATCTTATTATCCTCTGGGAGACGTCTGTGTCGTTTATAATAAAAATGCTGGTTGCATAAAAGTAACTTTAAGTCAGAATTAGCCAGGGGTATGAATAATTTCGGGCTTGACTGTATGTGATAGAAACAGCTGTCATGTAGTGCTCTACCTTGATTATTTGTATTTCTAACATCTTCAATTTTCACAGCAAAGCCTGCAAAAGAATGAATAAGAATTAGATAAAACGCATTAAAAAGCTCATATAATATGTGACCCTGGACCACAAAAACAGTCTTAAGTCGCTGGGGTATATTTGTAGCAATAGCCAAAAATACATTGTATGGGTCAAAATTATTGTTTTTTCTTTTATGCCAAAAATCATTAGGAAATTAAGTAAAGATCATGTTCCATGAAGATTTTTTTGTAAAATTCCTACTGTAAACCTATCCAAATGTAATTTTTGATTAGTAATATGCATTAAGAACTTAATTTGGAAAACTTCAAAGGTGATTTTCTCAGTATTTTGATTTTTTTGCACCCTCAGATTACAGATTTTCAAATAGATGCATCTCGGCCAAATATTGTCCTATCCTAACAAACCATACATCAATAGAAAGCTTATTTATTGAGCTTATGTATATATTTCAGTTTTTAAAAATTTAACCTTATGACTGGTTTTGTGGTCCAAGGTCACATATTAGTTACAAGACATCAACATGACGGCAAATGTACAGTGCTATAAAATAGCATGCGTGATTCTAATCAAAAGTGTATTTTATATTAGGATGCTCTGAGTGACTTAAACTGGGTCATATATGAAAAACACATTACACAGTTCAAAAATTAGACAATTATACAATAATCCTACAAGAAATTACACTTGCAAGAGCAATGCATCTAACGTTAGGGGTGAAGGATTTTTTTGCTTTAGTTTTATAATGCGAGTCAAATTTGTATTATGTGTTAAAACATATCATCAAATCACCAAAGCAGTCCAAATGAAGCACTCACAGCTTGTTTGTTGTCAAATACAGGTTCAACCAATGGCGTGAGTTTAGGACGGGATAATTTGCTGAACGACGGCAAATTAGGAGTATTTAAGAGTCTTAAAAAAAAAAGTCAAGAGTTAAAATCAAATCAAACTCCCACATGATTTGCCATTGCTATTTAAAAATATCCAAAGCCTCCATTACAAATGACATTACGAACTAGCAACAAAGACAACTTGTATCGTTTATAAGAAAGTAATGGAGCAACAAGGAGACATCAAGATTGTTTTTATACAACAGTTAATAACAAATAAACAAGCTAACATCGATTAACTTACATTGTATACACAATATTGCCAGTTACCCCGTCTGCTTTCCAAACAAAGACAGCAGAACCGCCGAAACACCAAGGAGGACGTGAATCCGTCCGTGAATCTCTTCAATGATTCGTCGTTTCTGAACAAAACTGTTGTAGGTCTGATTCAATGACTCGTTCGTTGGTTTGAACGAATCGGTTGAACGAACAATGGACTGTCACAAAACGGTCATCTGTTGCCACCTACCGGAGTAAAAACGTCAAAACCAGTAAAACATCCAAGTTTTTAATAAATAATAATAAAAAAAAAAGTATCCATATATATAACTGCAGGAGCACCTCTGACCAAAACAACAACACATTCGCAGAAAGATGCTAACCTTACAGAACAGGTGAGACTTTTAAATCAATATAAAATCGTAAAATAGAAATTACGCCATGCTTTATATTAGTTGTATTAAACCAGTTTGTGAGTTTAGGCTAATCCATTTGAGCAGTTGGTGTTACAAGCAACTAAAAACGTTGTTTTCGCCTGCTGTGGTGTTAATTAACGACATGAAAGTCGTTAATCGTTAAATGCGTTAATTAATAAAGTTAATAACGTCCGTGTGGTGCAAAATATATGCTCATTTTTGCATAAAATACGAAGAAAATATTCTTACCTCTCTGGCTATCAAGAAAAGCTAGCGACTTTGACGTGACACGTAACATTACGTAAACATCAGCGACGCAATCAGCCGAACAGAGATTCACGTGAAGCAAATATAAATCACACATATCTTGTTTAAAACAATGATTTGGTGCTTTAAGTTTAACTAAGTTTGCGTATAAATATTACATATTTGCTCAGTCTATTAAATGCACTTTTTTATCGTTGTTGGCATTTGCCCAATCTTTAAAGCAGGCGCAGCTGTTACGTTAGATATGATTTAAATACAAATCAAAATGTAACGTTACGTGTGTATTTTGACGAATGAATGTCATATATAATATAATGAATGATATTAAATATTAAACTTCCAGTCCACGTCTATTAGGTTTGAGTCAATGCATTCACTGTCATCGTACTTAAACTATTCTCTCAAAATGTCAGGTGATGAACAAACAACACTCTTGATCTTTAAGATGATGATTTAAACCTCAAAATATTTCAGCATTGTACCTCTGAGAATTTGTGTGACATTTTCAGTAATTAATAAAAGTCTTTTAAAAGCCCTCAACAGATTTGAATAGAAAAGACTAAATCCACATGCAAAATCACTCCAAACAATCAGAAAAGGCCCTTTCGGCCAGAAGCAGTGCATTTATACATTAAACATTTCTGTAGGCTTTGGTACAGTCTGAGTGGGCTATTTTTCATGGGTTTAACTTATAAATTAATTATATACATGAATCCATATAGTGTGCAGCTTCACTGATGATGAAATCACAATTTTTTCTCTTTGATTTTGGTGGATTGAGACTCTACATTCCTTTATTAAATGCAATGAAAGCTGTTTGGGGACCCGTAAAATATCCTACAAATGTATTTGTGTGCACACAACTCTTATAAATACCAGGAAATATTATTGTGGTTGTTTATAGACATCTGAAAACATAAAAGTTTGGTTGATAAGACTGAAACAAAAAAGGAGATGTAGTGGTGAATGTAGTCTTTTCTGTGCAATTACAGCGAGAAATAGCAAGAAATTAGCATTAAATATTTATGCCTGAGAAGTAGGGCAATGATACAAGTCAGGTCAGCTGCCTTAGCTTTCAGATGCACACCTAGGCCCGGTTTCACAGACAGGGCTTAGACTAAGCCAGGATTAGCCCATAGTTCAATTAGGACATTTAAGTAATTTTTTATAAACGTGCTTAGAAAAAAAATATTACTGGTGTGCATCTTGAGACAAAACAAAGGCACTGATATATTTTTAGATCAGTCAGTAGCCTACAAGTTTATTTTAGTTGAAACAGCTCGGATTTACATTTTAGTCTAGGATTAGGTTTAAGCCTTGTTTGTGAAACCGGGGGCTAATGTTTTATACACCCATAAAACTGTTGTCTTTGTAAAACATGTTGAATTGCACCAATAACATAAAGCAATGCATTGCCGGCGCTTAATTTTTAGGGGGTGTATTTTAATATGCATATTTAAACAGTGAATATTTTTATTGGAAGCAGTCTCTAAATGATCATATTTCCTTTCCAGACTGTAATATTCAGTGATTCTAAATATTCACAGAATTATAGCCTTGTAAAAAGTGAACAGTTGGATCAACTTAAAAAAAATTCTTCAATTGGTAAAACCTACAAATTTGAAGTTCTTTCAACTTAATTTATTATATTTTATTAACTTAATTTTACTAGGTCAATAACACTTACATAATTTTAGTTCATTCAATCCTAATATTTACATTAGACTAACTTAATTCAACTGCATTACTGAACAGTTCAATTAACTTAATTTTTTTAGGTGTTACCAATTGAAGTAATTTTTTTCAAGTTTTTTCAACTTAAGTACATTTTAACAACTTAATTCCCCTAAGTCAATTCAACTGCATTCTTAATTTTATTCATGAATGACAGAAATAGGCATTTTTAGGATATGTATACTAAATTTTTGACCTACACAAAGAAATAAGCAAGAAAGAATAGGTCTGTATTAATTTTAAACTTAAATTTAGCTTCAGTGAGGAATGGATTAAGGGTTAACAACCGCACCTTATAATTCTATTATGTAGAACTTTAACCCCTAGTTAAACATTGATCACTGGAAAAATTTTCAAGTGAACTTCTCCGATTATCTGATAGGACTTCAGGACACAGATGTTGTTTTCTTTTCTTAGACTAAGCGATGGGAGAAATCATGCAGGTTGTATCATATTTCTTATGAGCTTTTTTGTGATTTCTAATATGAAATTGGAAATAATGAGCAAAAATACATGAATATATACATTTAATTTAATATTTAAAAACTCATCTGTGTTATCTGTAGACAACTGTTTTTCCTCTATGAAATAAACATACATTTGGTATTTGTTTAAACTTTATGCCTCAGATTTTAAAATGTTTTGTTAAAATTTGTTTGGTTAACTAAAAATTTGTGTAATGAAATAAGCAACAAACATTTTCCTCAGTTTAACAGAACATGAGAATATGTAATAAGAGACCATAGTCTTTTTGAGATGCAGTTTATGTGTAAAAATAGAACTGAAAACAGCCAACAAAGTTGTCAATTTAAAAATCACTTTAGGCAAATGTCGTTACGAAACGACAATTCTTTCAAAAAGTCTTGAGTTATAAAAAAAAAAAATTAAATCTAAAACTCAGGATAAGTACAATTAATTATTAAATATAAGTTATTAAATATTAAATTCAATATTTTGTATGAAAACGCATAAGTGCACATCTTTTAATTTAATGTTAACTGGTAAGCATAACATTTTAAAATGTCTCTAAAATATATTAAAACATGACATAAACAGCTCAGATGTACAGTTCAAAGTTCATTAAGGAAGTAAGAACAAAGTAGGGCAAAAGTTTTGTGGGGTAATAAAATACGCTGCACTTGTCACTTTACTGTTTACTCTAAATATTAAATAGAATATGTTAGTAATACTTTTTATCATACACACATTTATTTATTCACAACTGTTTGTCAGAGTGAACCTTCTTACCTCACCAAGTTTTATTTTCTTACTTACTGAGATGATACATATTTATATGCATTAATATGCAAAGTGTCAACCTTCCTAGACACATAACATTTTTCATGTATAGTTCAAGTTAGTGATTTTAAACCATCCCTAAATAAAAAAATGATTACGTCTATGAAGAACATTTCAGGTTTGTAATGGAGCAAGCAATTTTGTAACATTTCAGGTGAATTATCTCCAGTGAAAGAACAGAAAGGAGGCTGAATTTTCCGCAGATGTAAGTCCTCCAATACTATCAGCATGATGTGTGGTGCAAGTCTTGATTTTTTTAATTTCTTTTCCTTTTTTTAATCTAGTCCCGAGCGATATAATGACAGATTTAAATCTAGATGATGTCCAGGACACTTCGACAGACTGTTTTCCTGCTATAGAAAGACATAACAGCAAAGATGACATCCAACCAACTCAACACACATCAAATCTAGAGGTAAAAACTCTGCACTAAACTGTATAAAGGTACAAGAGGTATTAAAGGGGTCCTATTATGACATTTACAAAGTCTTTATTTTCTTTTGGGGGTGCACTAGAACATGCTCTCATTAATAATGCTCTCAATAATTAACATTATTACAATAGCTTTCTCCCTTCACAAATGGCTCGATTAGTTAGCTTACACTGCATTTCAGTCCTGACATGCCCTTTTCCAAAGCAGCAAGTTCCGTGTACAACTGCGCAAGCTAGATTAAAGTGATTCTTACATTTTAAATATGGATATTTTTCTTAGAAAAACACACCGGATTGCTAAAGGAGGCTTTTACTGACCCCCGGAGCCATGTGAGGCACTTTTTATTATGAATCGACTTGTTTTGTACTGATGGAGAGAAACACTTGTCTATGCCATTCAGTCTATGTCAGGAGTTCTCAACTCTGGCCCTCGAGGTCCATTTTCCTGCAGAGTTTAGCTCCAACCCTAATCAAACACACCTGAACAAGCTAATCAAGCTCTTCATCATTACTAGAAAGTTACAGGCAGGTGAGTTTGATCAAGGTTGGAGGTAAACTCTGCAGGAAAGTAGACCTAGAGGGCCAGAGTTGAGAACCTCTGGTCTAATGCTGCGTTCACACCGCCCCAACCGTCATGCGTCTGTTGCGGCAAGATTACATGTAAAGTCAATGGTTGAGTCCGTCAGAGGTCCGTCAGAGGCTCTGCGTTGCGTTGTGTCCGTTGGATCCGTCAACTTTTCAAGCGTTACCTGCGTTTCAAGCGTCAACGCAGCCAACACAAGCAACGCAGAAGTTCAGCTAGTTGAACTTTTGACGGACTTAACGCACTTGACGCAGTGCGTCAACCAATCAGAGCGTCTCACTGTAGCGACGTCACCACACGTATCTTGAATGAAGCGGGAGCAGAGAAAAAATTATTTTCAATTTAATTATATTACATATATATATTGCTCATTGTAGCCGTCTGCAATCGCAGAGGATTGTAAGATCCGTCCTCGTTGTTGTATAAAGACAGGAATGTAAAGGAACTTGCTTGGATGAAGATCGCTGAAGAGATCGGGATGTCGGCTAAGTTATCAAATCTTTTCTCAACGTAATTATTTCCCATTTTGTTAGCTAGCGAAACATGGTCATGAGAAGATTTAAAAATGTCCACTCCCTACTAGTTTGCCATTGTTTATTCAGGGGAAGTGTGCAAACTAGATGCGTTGCCTGACGTGTGCGGTGTGAACGCACCAAGAACCAAGCGTTGCGAGCTTCAACGTACATCCGTCAAACTAGATGCGTTGGGAGCGTTGCCTGACGCAGACAAAGTGTGCGGTGTGAACGCACCATTAGTCATTCTAAAGTTTGGGAGTGCCAGGATTGCACTTTTGAAGTGCCAGGTTGAACTCAGATTGCATTTGTCTGAAAGAAGGAAATCATATACACCTAGGATGCATGGAGGATGAGTAAATAATAGGCTACAGTAGTGTTAGTCCTATCGTCAGCCTGCGAGATCGCCGATACATGATATTATCATTATTGTGCCAATTTATTGAATTATTTACATGCCTGAAACCAGCTCCAGCATAAGGCTAGTGAAGCAATCTACACTGTATAATAAATAAATCTCTCACCACACACTGCACACATCTACAGCGTGACAACTGATCTAGTCAACTAGTCAATGCTTGTGTTTACATCAGCCGCGGCTCTGCATGTGTTTTGACCCTCTATAGTCAAGTCAACGGCGCGGCTCCAGCACGGCTACCGAAGCAGTTTGCAGACACTTTAGTCAATGCTTGCATTTACATCAGTCCCCCTGCAGCTTGCTGAAGCATCCCAGATGCGGCTGTCCATGCTTCATGGCTAAAGTTAGGTGAATCCCCCACCTCGTCCCTCCCCACCTGCCAAAGATTTGAATTTCCATAGATGGGGTTTATTTGAATGATATTCTAATGGACCGTGTTGTGACATTATGGCATCCAGAAAACAAATGCTGTTGTCCAAAGGATCTGTTCGTCGTAAAAACGAAATATCTCCCTTTGGAGTGGACTTTGAGATTTGTAACTTTGTCTATGTTTTTTATGCACAAACATACACAACACACACTGGTTAAAATTCAAAAAGTGAAAAAGCACAATAGCACGCCTTTAAATGTCCTCTCAAATTAATTAATCTTTCTTTAGGATAATGAACCACCTGGAGAAGTAGGGAGTAACTCCCAAAATGACTCTGATTCATCAGTGAGCAGCTTAGGTAAGAAAAAGAAAAAGAACTATATCAGATTTTTCACATTGCTGAATAAGTCCTGTTCTTATGTTGAGGTGTTTAACTGCAGTTCTTTGTTGTTTATTCTAGATATACCAATTCCCAATCTAACCATTATATTAACTGGAAACATTTCGGCAATCCAGTTCGGACAAGAAAACATTCTACTGCAAGAAAATGTAGAACTATCCAGATTTGTTCCTATACAGACAAAGATATCAAAATATCAAGTCTCTGTGATCAACATGACTGGCCTACATGAAGATGAACTTAAACATGTGGATTACATTAGCCAACTAGTGAATGAAAATGAAATCAGTGCCTTCATCTTTGTTGTACGACTAGATCAGTTAACAGATGCTGATAAAATGGGTCTGGAATGGCTACAGAGAGCATTTGGTGAAAACATTCTTCAGTTTGTAATGATTCTCTGCACCTATGAAAGAAAAGAAGAATGTGACACTATAAAAGGTGATCTGGAGAAAACCCCTGTTCAGGAGCTGCTGGAGAAATGTGGCCGAAGATATCACATCTGCAGCAAGATGATGAACAACCGATCAGAGATTAAAAAACTGATGAAGAAGATTGCACGACTATTTAATGAGAATAAACAGCAGTGCTACACTGGAGAGCTGTACAAAACTGTGTTAAGACAGAGAGAAGGCCTGAAAGACAGTGCGTTTAAAAACACTGGTAAGAACATGTTGATTTCCTGATATTTAATGTTGTTTTTGACTGATATTCAGTAACCATAAAATTAGAGTCAAATAAACCTGTACACTTGGCCTTTCATCCCATACATAAACTAGTCTAGAAAGTGATCTAACAAGATTCCCTGTCTGTTTTACTACATTTACGTCACTCTTGTCATTTTAAAAAGAAATTGACGTTTATGCAACTCTTGACAGATTTTGCATAGATTTTTGGCTGATATTTAATACTTTTGTATTTAATCACTTATCATTTGGACAGGAACCTACGCTTAATTTATCACAAAAGACTAAATAAGTGTCAATTTACAGTTCACCAGATTTGGAGTATCACATTAACAAATTATAGCAGCGGTGCCCAAACTTGGTCCTGGAGGGCCACTGTCCTGCAGAGTTTAGCTCCATTGCCAATTAGACACACCTGTACCAGCTAATCAAGCTTTTAGGCATACTAGAAACTTCCCAGCAGGTGTGTTGAGGCAAGTTGGAACTAAGCTTTGCAGGACACCTCCAAGACTGAGTTTGGGCACCCCTTAATTATAGATTTCATGTGTGATTAATTTAAACTCTGCATCATACAAATATGATCAGTGGAAAAGCTTTAAACACTATTTAAACAATAATATCAAGAAATATCACACAAGTACAAGTACACTTTCAGTACAAAAGCTATGAAACTTAGTAGATTTCTGAGAGCATACTTCAGAGTGCAATCATGTAAAAAAAAAAAGGAGCTGCTCAGGTTTCACTCCTCCTGTGATGGGACCTTATTATAATATTACCGCTCCTTAATCTGCTTGGTTCCAAACATGGCACCGTAATTTTGTTTTTGCAAGCAACAACGGTGTACCAGTTTTAATGGCATGTAAAAAGTTTCAGCAAAGCACGCTAACTGTTCTGTCTTTGGCGTCACAGATGAGCACAGAACACTATTTAGAGTACCAGCCTCACAGGAAAAAAGGGAGCAGTGGATTTATTTATTGATTTATTTACTGTGTTTTATGCTGCTGCCACACAGATCTAATATAAACATCCAATTTTCTTTCGAGCTGTTTACCTTCATAGACATAACCCTAACCCTAACCCACTGTTTTTTTTTAACTGTGTTTTTAACATAATCTTGCGTGTATTTGATAGTTTAAGTGCAATAAGACATGAAAGAGAACTTGTTTTCTGTGCACATGCTTCAGATGTGAGCTCAGAAAACCCTATATCAGAAGTTTAAACTAATATGGCTTTAAAATACATAACTTCAGGACAATAGATATAATAATCACAACCAAACAGCTGTTTTTGGCAGAGTATCTGATGTACAACCTGTAAAAGCACAACCCTAATTTGCAAAAGAGTGCGGGGAGCAGCAGCTCATTTGCATTTAAAGATACATGCACAATAGGCATAATAGGTCTCCTTTAAAAAAATAATAAGCATTGCATCAAGGTTGCTTATGGAGAGGAAACTCTTGTTTACTATTACTTGTCTTCTATATAAGTCGGCTCTGAGCGCTATTTCATCAGAATCTGACAGAGAGGATTATGTAAATTAAGTGGACAAAATCCGTGCCTGGAGGGCAGAGACATCCAAGTTATAAAATCTGTAGAAAGTGTATGGCGACGACCAACTGGCAGCCGCACAGATATCACCAATAGAAATCCTGCTGGACCAAGTCCAGAAGGAGGACAATCCTCTGGTGGAGTGGGCCCTCACTCCTATAGGACACTGTAAGCACTGAGGCATAAGCCAGGACTATAGCCTCTGAAGCATACAAAGAGCTGCTCTGAGTGGTGAATGCTCAATTTACAGTAAGAGCCCAAACCAGGCAGAATGTATTAGGACCCTGCTCATCCTATGAATTAGGAAGAGCCAGGAAAGTAATGGCATGTAGTCTGAATGGCGTAGAGAGCACTTTAGAAATGTGTCTGTGTTTAGCCGTGTCTCAGTTTGAGGACGACTCTACAGTCATTAGGCCCAGACTCAAAACATGAAGCACTGACTGACAATAACGTCAGTCAAGCAAGTGGGTGACCTGCATGCAAAACAAAAACGAGGGTGGTCTTAAGTGACAAGGGCCGTAAGTCAGCCGAATGGAGCGGCTCGAAGGGAGGGTCTGTAGGGCCTTGAGTACGAGGTATGAGGATGAGTTGGATTCAATCTCTGAACTCCCCCAAGGAACTTAATGACAAGGTTATTTTGACTGACTTACTGGCTAGCCATGCTAGCATAATTTGCTGTGATGGCTGTCACATATACTTTGAGCATGAAAGGGGTGCGCCCCCTTTTCCAGCAACTTGCAGAAGGTGCCTTTCAAGGACGGAGGGAAAGCTTTGGGGCAAGGGTTGCTTGAGGTTTGACCAGGAGCCGAACGTCGGTCTGCCCTCACATAATGCTTCCCAACCCGAGTTGAAGCATCTGCTCCAGCTGTAGGTCAGTTCCAATGGGACGCTTAGGGGTGAGAGGTTTTCCAAGGGGCCACAAGGTCCAAGGGGTTACCCTGAGATGAAAATATGGGCTTTGAGCCAATATTGGAGGACATATTCCACCGGGCCTGTGAAGCAGGGGAAAGAGTTGCATCCATGCACTTCGTAAAAAAAAGTGTGCGGGGACAGAGGCAGTCCCAATGGTAGGACTGTATATTGATAAGACTGAGTCTGAGGGACTATCTGGATGATCCACCAATAAAAAAAAAACAGTCCCCGAGGAATATTTGTTTGAGGATCTGCTTCAAAGTCAGCATCTTGAGCTAGCTGTTTCATAAGTGCAAGTCACTGTCCATGCTGAGCAGTGTTTGCTGCTTCAGAGGGAAGGAGTTGGGGTCTTTACTGGAACTCGCCCACTCTTGAGTATATGAAGCTGTCAGTGACTTGGAGTCATAATTTCCTCCTCAGACCCACTGAAGAAGATCAAGCTGCTCGCTTGTTAAATACACAGGTAAGTCAAGGTATTTTGTGGAGAGTGAAGCATGCAGGACCTGTGCCAGCATGAGTTCACTCAAGCCCAATGGTTGAGACCCGTTGCCCTGCTGTTTCTTCCTCCTCGGCTTCTGTGAGGGAAGAAACAGCAGAGCAGACTGGGGAAGACTGCCTTTATGAAAAAAGACTATCTGCACAGTGAGAGCACTCTTTCCTGGTGAGTGTAAGCCCATGCAAACAATGCACACCCTGTCCGTTCATCCGGCTTTCCCTGCATGAGCCATACTTGCTGCGCAACACTTAAAACAATGTCACTCTGAAATTTTAAGGAAATTTACTTTATATTTACCGGATGGCCCGAGGGGAAGCACTTGTTGGAGGCAATCTTCCACTGCCGGGGCTTTTTCTACAGCAAGCAGCAGGCTTTAAGCTTTTTCTTTATGGCTTCTGGCTTCTTCCAGCGACAAGATGATCTTTGCACTGAAGGAGAAATATTCTGACTAAATGGTGCTCAGACCCAACTTATATAGCAGTCGCCTTCACCCCTTTTGGCGAATTAAAAATAATATTTGTTCACACAGCTACACAAATGTGAACAAATCAGGCTGCAGTTTTAAAAGTAAACGGGAATCCCCTCCCGTCAGGCTGCAGTTTTAAAAGTAAACGGGAATCCCCTCCCCCGCCCTTTAGTGTAAAGTCACAACGGCAGTACCATGGTACAGTCTATAACTTACACATCCAATATGTCATTTGATATTAGGCACATTGGGATGTTGGGAGCCAAACATACAACTTTCTGAATTGTCAAGAGTTCAAACCTGAAAATTTTGAAATGTTTTTAATCTAATTATTTTATCTAAAAAGTAGGTCAGTTTAGACCCAAGATGTATTGAAGCACATTGATTTTAGTAGGCTTACTATATAATCTGAAAAATGCAGACCAACCCACAACCACAACTTTTACTCAAATCAAATGTTTACAAATACTAAGTTCTTAAAAACACTACTTTTTTTCTCTGCTTTCTTAAAGAAGATGAAACCACAATCAACAAAGACATAATGGAGGACAGCACAGCAACAGAGCCTAGAGAAAAACACATGGTGAGTGTCTAAACTGTGCATAGCAAGTATTGGCTGCATAAATAGGGATATATCAGTGGCGAGGTTTAAATCATGGGATGGGTATTGTTGTCATCTCTGAGGAGACTAGCCAGGGTATCTATGCCAGGTAGACATGGAGGACCGCAAATAATGATAGATGGGTTATTGATGACATATGTCAAATAGATTTCCTAACCTTACCACCTTATTTGAATATGTTGTTGTTAAGTTAAGTAATTTAAAACATAATACAGTATTCTCAGTGTTCACCGTTATTTTTCATAATACCAAATCAGGTTTAACTGCTTAGATACAGCAGACAAAACCAGCTAGTAAGTCAAATGATATCAGCTCCATAATCACAATATCAAATAGCTTAATGCAGGGCAAATCAATGGGCAAGTTAAATGATAAATAAACATAACCAAACCATAACCAAACTAAATGTATCATATACTTGATGTTTGACTTGTCAAAGATTGATTGATTTAAAACATGACTCAAATATTTAGACTTACTAAACACACCTGAAGAATATGAATTCCACACTAGAGGGTGAATACAATTAACACATCAACACTGAAATAGTCTTGAGTATTTAAATTTAGTGATTGCCATCCATACACATGTGTGTACATTTTTATCATTACAAAATGTGTGATTTTACTGAGAACAAGGGTTCCTTTATATCTGAGAGTAAATAAGTATTGCCCAACAATGGAATCCAATAGTGTAGCCCAATGTGCGAGATACCCTGAGGGGGACATACCCCTCAGCAGCAAAAACAGAAGAATTCTAAGTTTTCAGTCTTTTTCATAATATAAGTGAGAACGGTTCAGACCATTCTACCAGTTGTACATTAATGGTTTGTTTCAGTACAGTGTGGTGCACAATTATTTCCATTTCCATTGTCAGAAGTTGTGAATGGTACCAAAATAGCGAACGGTACTGTACTACTTTTCTAGGACCCTTTCATTGGAGTACCTAGTACAGTGGTTCGGTACCTAAAGGGTGGAGTGAGACTGCAGGACATTGATGCCCGCAAAAGCAGGTCACTGCTTCTTCTTGCTGCTCTGTTATTTGTTTCACTTGCTTCCTTTTTGAATGTAACTAAAAAAGAAATGGAAAATAAACAAATATGTTTTGTTTTATTCGAAGTTTTAATCAATGGAATGATGAACATGGACATAAGCAAGGAGCTTTTCAGAACACAGAAATACAGTCAGAAATAGGCTAATAAAAATTTTGCAATGGAAAAAAAAAATTCACACATGGCCATCAGAAAAGCATTTATAGGGCCTAATACTACTCCACCCCATGAAAATTTTGTCATTAATCCCCTTCCCCCATGTCATTCCAAACCTGTAAAAGCTTTGTTCGTCTTTGGAACACAATTAAAGAGATTTTGGATAAAAACTGTGAGCTTTGTGGCTGTCCCATTGACTGCCAAGTAAATAACACTGTCAAGGCCCAGAAAATTATGAAAGATGTTGTCAAAATAGTCCATCTGCCATTAGTGGTTCAACCATAATTTTACGAAGCTACAAAATTTTCATTTGCCTTAGCGTTTTTTTTTTGTTTGTTTGTTTGTTTTTTTGCTTTTGGTAACATCCAAACATTGAACATAAACTATCCTTATTTCTCAATAAATAACAATAGGCCAATTTTCAATATGTAGCTTAATAAATATTTTTTTTTTTTTACTTTAACTGCATGAATAACAGCTTGTCTTTTATTATCAACAATCGTTTTTAACTGATGCCGTTTGGGAGTGAGGAATGTCGCTATTTTGTAGAGCATGTGAATTCCATTTGGTGCCAAACTTTTCAGCTACATTAGTTCATCCAGGCGTTGCACACAAGTTGAAGCAATTACAGTGAGAATGCAATCAGTCATGGCTGCCTCGCAGTGGTTTCTTTGTTTTATGGACCACGGCAGAACTAAAGACACACTTAAGGCTGCATTGTCTGACTCCATATCATTGGTTGCGTCTTTGAAGGGCTTCAAAAAAGATGGTGTCATAAAGTCTAAGGTCAGCACAAATAAAGTCAACACATTTTTCGGTCGTTTCATCTTTAAGTGCACTTTACACTTTGATTGACTTGCCATACATGTAAATGACAGGAACGTTTGGCTTTTCAAAACTGCACACATGACACTTCAGACCTGAAGTTCCAGACTTGTATTCGCTGTATGCAAGTATTTTGTTACATTTGTCGCAAAAATAAGGTGCTTTCCATGGCTGTTGCATACTATTTCTAAATATCAGATGTTTCTTTGTTTGGTTTTGTAGTTTTGTACAGCATTTTCTTTTCTTTCAAAATGAACTAATATCTGTAGCACTAAGCGATCCACCTGTATCATTTGCTTCAGACATTTTGCACATGTGTGCTTATAGTCTGCGTTCCCTGCATGAACCACGTCAGAGATAATTCAACTTTGTGGGACTCCTGCAAAATAATTTTATTCTCCTGCAACCCACACAGACACAAGGATTTTACCACCCGCGTCCGCATTGACCAATCAAATCAATCACTCGGCTACATTGGGGCATGTGGAATTTCCGCAGGAGTGCAGGTCTTTACTTTCTTTTTCGCAAGAGAATGACATCGATCTCTACTTTCTGGCATACACCACACCTATCAAGTTAGGGTACTGTTGGTGGTGGAAACGAAAGCTGGATCAGCGTGTACCGTCCCGAATCATACTCTATTGTACTGTACGTTGGTGCTCAGTGGAAATGAGCCAAGACAATTGAAATGATTCCTAAATATGGTAAAAAAAACAATAGATTCACAAGATACACCATATGTGGTGTATATAGACATTCTTAACGAACTTCCAGTGACTTGAGTCTGGAAGGGGAAGAAAGGAGAAGGGACAGGAGCTCTTTCTTTGAGAGCTTCTCTCCAGATTAGTTTGTTTTATTGTTTAATTGCATGGTGTTTGATGTTATGTTCTTTTATCCTTGCATAAGTAAAAATAAATTTAGTGTTGTTTATTTATTCAACAGGGAAAACATGGATACACTGAAACAGCGGGAGTCAATCCAGATCAATATCCACAAGAAAATACTGAAAAAATACAGCATCTACTTCACAGACTTTATTTTGAAGGTGGACAGAAGAATATACTGAGAGCTGCAGATGTTCTTCAGTTAACTGAACATTCATTACAGTCCCGTGAATCTTGTGCTGAGGAGGAGCTGATTCAGACGTTCCTACAAAAACTACTGATGATGAACTACAGAGCAAGATACATTAATGTAAGTGAGAACAATGAACACACACAACCAAACATCAGTCATTCTTATGAAGAGAAGTCCGATGCTGATATTTTCATGGAAATGAGTGAGCATGTTGATGGAAGCAAAATATTTCACCCTGTTCACCCTATGGATGTTCAGATGGCTGTGTTTCATTATGCTGATGGTTTCCTAAAGCAGCTGATGGTCAATAAACTGTCACAATGTCAGTATGCTCTGCCTCTGCTTGTTCCGGATCCATTTACAAAACAAATAGATTTTCCTCTCTGGACATTTAGACAAATCAACAAGAGCTGGAAGGTTAAAAACACGAACAATGAATCCATCAGTCAAATGCAGCCGATCTGCAAGGCACAAACCCCAATGGTGTCTTTCTTTAGGTTTGGCTCTGTGTCTTCATCCAAGTCTCTTCTGATGAACAGCCTGATCAATGAGAAACACAACACATTCTTCCACAGGAACTGCCCAGGAAGCAGCACATCCAGAGTCCTGATGGATGGAGTGGTGGAGATTGCCTGGTATTGCCCGTCTGGGAAAAACACGGATAAATTCACTGAATGCGTTGCGTTCTGTAATCTTCACGGTGATGCAGAAGAACATGAGAAACAGCTGCAGATCCTCACTGAAATGGCCACAGTCAATGTTGTTCTTCTATCACAACTTGACAGGAATGACAAAAGCACAACAATGATACAAAACCTGTACAGGAACAGAAAACCGCTCATTTGTCTTTTTACTGAGGACATGTCACCTCTCACTAACACACGAATAGGAAAATATAAGATTGGTTTGAAAGGCAAAAATCAGTCAGCTGTATCTGAAGAACTCAGAAAAGCCATAAATACTTGTATCTCGTCTTCTGGACCATCTTTCATATTTCGACTTGAAGATGTGTCCAAATGCTCAGACCTCAGAGTTGATGAGGAAGCTGATGATGAATGCAGGAAAGGAAGAGAAGCTGCACAGCAGATGATGAGTTTACTGAAGAATAAAAAATTAACAGAAATCAAAGAATCATTTCTGCCCTGTCAGGGGAAACTGTGGCATCAGTGGTGTCAGAAAAACAAAGAACTACATCGACCTCAAGCAGTTAACATCGAATCTAAACTAAGTAAAAAACACACAAAAATGAACAAAATCCGTCAAGAGCAGTATGATTCGGAGGTCAGTGAGTTTATAAATCTCTTTATTAATCACATAAACTCACACAATGCAAACAAGATGTATTTTCTTAAATGGCTTGGAATCTTTCTGGATGAATATACATCAAAAGATATTTCTGTTCTTCATCACAAATATGATGAAAAGTGGTCAACATTTGTGAAACTGAGAAAAAATCATGATCAGTATGAACAACTGACAACTGAGCTTGAGTGCATATCTGAGAAACTTCAAGCTGTAACCTTTGGTTTGGAGCACATCATGAGGGAGATTGGTCAAATCTATGAATCATGTTCAGCAGTAAAGAAGAACAAGAAAGACCTGCAGCTGAACTTCTCTTCTCTCCCGGGTCTTGCAGCAGAAATTATGATCACTGGTTTCCCACTGGAGCTGATGGATGGAGATGCTGCTCATGTTCCTCTGATCTGGATCTCTGCTGTTCTAGATGAACTCATCCAGAAACTGGGAGACAAGAGAGTCTTTGTGCTGTCAGTTTTAGGGATTCAGAGCTCTGGGAAATCCACCATGCTGAATGCCATGTTTGGACTCCAGTTTGCCGTCAGTGCTGGCAGGTGCACCAGAGGAGCTTTCATGCAACTGGTCCAAGTGTCAGATGAATTGAAAGCACAGATGAACTTTGACTATATTCTGGTTGTTGACACTGAGGGTCTTCGTGCTCTAGAACTGGCTGGAAGATCAACAAGACATCATGACAATGAATTAGCCACATTTGTTATTGGTTTTGCAAATCTAACGTTAATCAACATCTTTGGGGAAAATCCATCTGAGATGCAAGAAATTCTTCAGATTATTGTTCAGGCCTTCATCAGGATGAAGAATGTCAAGCTGAATCCCAGCTGCATGTTTGTGCATCAGAATATTTCAGACGTCACTGCTGGAGAAAAAAATAAGGAGGGTAGGAGACGACTGCAGGAAACACTGGATGAGATTACAAAACTCACTGCTGAAGTGGAAGTCTGTGATATTAAATGCTTTAGTGAAGTCATTAAATTTGATGTTCAGAATGATGTGAAGTATTTTGCTCAACTCTGGGAGGGCAGCCCACCCATGGCACCACCAAACCCGTACTACTGTGAAAATGTTCAAGAGCTAAAGGAATGTATTATTTCTCATGTCTCAAATTCAGATGTAATAATGCTGAAAGACGTAAAAATTCGAGTTAAAGATCTCTGGGAGGCTCTACTGAACGAACAATTTGTTTTCAGCTTCAGAAATTCAGTGGAGATTTCAGCATACAGGAAACTGGAGACCAAATACAGCAAATGGTCCTGGAGTCTTCGTAGTGCCATGCTGGATATTGAGAACAAACTATACAATGAAATTGAAAATGAAGCAATTTATGAGGTAGAGGAAAATGATCTTCAAAAGGAACTGTTAAAGACAAGTGAAGAAGTAAAAAAGTCAATGTCAGAATTCTTTGAAAAAGACACAGATGCTGCTTTACTGTCTCAGTGGAAAACATCATCTGAAGTCAAAATCAAAGAGCTGCAGGAAAACATTGTGATGGAAACAATGAAAAATTTAAATACGATTATTCAGCTGCGTGGTCTGAAGAAAAAGATTGATATACAGAGGACACACCATGAAAATATTCTCTGTGAAAAGAGCAAAGAGCTTGCATTGAAACTCAAAGAGAAAACAAATGATGAAGAAACTCTTAAGAAGGAGTTTGCTTCCTTTTGGGAACAGACAGAGATTAAGGAAATAATTAAGGAGATTAAGCAAGCAAAAGAAATGATTAATGATCAACACAGAATGTTCAGGAAAGGCAATGATCCTGTTCTCTATCTGGAGAAGAGGAGAGATGAGTACTGTAGTATTTTCAAGAAATACTGTCATGGAGCTGCATCAGCTGCTATTTTTGGTGAGATCATCTGTCAGAAACTTAAGGAGCCCATTGAGCAGAGTGTCTACAAGAAGTGTGCCAAAGATGTGACGGATGAATTGCGAACAAACTGTGAATCACTGAATGGCAACAGATCAAACCTGGAGATACACATCCTGAGGACACTGGCTGAAGAGGAGGATTTTGACAAATACATAAACTACATTAATACTCCCAGAGATCATTGCAAGAGTTTTATCGTAGATGAAGTCATTCAGTACATTACTGATAAATTCGATGTCAGCGTTTTGCCCAACATGTGTAAGCAAATTAATCTCTTGCAGCAGAAAATCATGAAAGCAGCTCATGAATCTACTGAACATGTACAAGTGACCGGTGGAGGTGTTGGTCTGTGGTTGAAGTATTTTATGCAGCAGCTTTTAGATGTGATTATCTTCTCTGAAAAAGATCTCAGTGGAGTGAAACATGATGATGTTGATGATTTCAAACTCCTAGAAGATATGATAAGGAAAGAACTTGCTGCTGTAATGTCTGACATCAGCAGTAGCTTCAACACAAAGGATTTTCTTGTAAATCTGGACTATAAGGACAGACCATATGAGATTTTGAATAATCACTTCTCTCAGTGCTGTTGGGTTCAGTGTCCATTCTGTAGAGCCACCTGCACCAACACCATAGAAAACCATGATGGAGATCACAGTGTTCCCTTCCATCGTAGCATTGGACTGAGTGGCATTCATTACAACAATACATCCAACTTGTCTACTCATATCTGCACATCAGCAGTAGCACACAGCAATCTATATTTTTATCCCGTTGAATCAGATGATAAAGTCTCATGGAGAGAATACAAAAGAGCAGGAGGAGAATATGCAAAGTGGACCATCACCCCTGACCTCTCTGAACTGCCCTACTGGAAGTGGTTTGTGTGCAGGTTCCAGAAAGAGCTTGAAAAATACTACAATAAAACTTTTGAGGGACAGGGTGAGATTCCAGATGAATGGCGAAAATACACAAAACAGAAAGCTTTTGAGAGTTTGGATAAATACATCTAATTGATTTTTTTGTCTGTGTGTGTAAGTAAAACCATATAAATGACAGCCATTTCTTAGTAAGTTAGTAGTGTGTGGTGTTGTTAATACATTAAATTAATAGAAATAAAGGCAATTTCTGTGTAACTTTTTGGTGTGCTATGACTTAAGTGTCAGTAGCTTTTCACACATAATTTATGCATGTTGTTTATTACTTTTTCATACTGCTATTATTTTACTAGTTGTATGCTCTTTATTGTTTAATCATAGGATTGTGTGTTTTTATATTTGTTGTCACACAGTTGTTTTCACTAGATAATTTCTTAATTTCAAAGATTTAGCATCACAGGATGATGTTGTGAATGCAGAGGAATACAGAAAGTGTATCAAGTAGGGTACTGAAAACCATAATATGACTCACTCTCAAATTGGCTCTCAGACCTCCTCGCTTGAAATATGTGATTTAAACTTTGGTCCAGGGCAAAGATATTCTTGTTCCCCATTCTGAGGTAGAGTGTCTGCTGGCGAGGGGTGCCGTAGATACGATTCCGCCAGCTCTCACTGAGTCAGGCTTTTACAGCCACTATTTCCTTATTCCAAAAACAGATGGTGTACTCAGGCCCATCCTCGATCTCAGTCTTGTGAATAGAGCTTTAACCCTGAGGGGTCGACAGTCACAAAATAAATAAATAAAATTCATACAGATAAGTGTTGTAGATCATTTGAAACTGTTGTCTACTTGTATTTGTGTGCACTAACAATAACAACAAAACTATGTGCTATTGTAAAAAAAAAGAAAACAAAGGGTGCGCTTTCTGCCGTCTCTGTCTCTGTGAACTTCTTTTTGAAATGCGTCACAAAAATTAGAGAAAACTCAATAAATAATTTACCTACAGGCATGAGAAATATCACTGATTCTTAAGACATGGGACAAAACATGTCCAGCAATTAATATTTTCAATCATAAATATTATGAGGGTTTCAAAATAGAACATATCTAACACAATTATCCTCTTCAATTCAATTTTATCATTATGGTAAATCTATGACACTTACTGTCTTCTCACTACATCAAAACCAATGTCAACACCCTCTTCCAGTTTCTGAGAAAATTATTTGAAATGTTCAGATCATTCCAAACTCCTGAAGCAGGTTCTATTAGCACATCTATTAGAACTGCCAAATTTGTCAACACCATAAGATTTCCTATCTGACGGGTTGACATTCAACGTAAAGTCAACAAGTCAAGTCATTATTAATTAGGTTAAATATAAAATAGTGTTTATTTGTTCTAATAATATATAATTACTAAATATACAGCATATATTGATTTTATGGATTGACTGTCATCACTTCTAGCAGAGTTAGGGTTGTGGAAACATAAGATTCAGGAATCATAAGGCTGAGGGAACA
>NC_133385.1:34492153-34562765 GCF_049309525.1 Garra rufa | reverse complement strand
AAAAGTATCTGTATTTGTATTCGAGTAAAATTCAAAATATTATTCTTTAAGTATTGTATTCTTTAATTATATCCATTATAATAATTATGTATATGCAATATTGGTTGATGTTTTTGAACATGTAACAAGGAACGCCATTGAAAAGAAAATAACATAACAGCCATTACCTCATCCATGGTTAAACCAACAACTAATAAAATACCATTGTGAACATTATGAACCCCACCACCACCCATCCCTGTTGGAGGACGCTGAACAGACAGAATAAAAACAAATAATACTTAAAAGAACTGTTCTTCTTCTGAATGAACTTCTTTCCCCTGGCGTCTGCCGTTGCTAAGCAACCATGACCTGATCTCTCAATGAAGACTCGGAAGCTTCAGCAAGGCATAAATGGATTTCCAGCATGAAAAATCGCTTGCAGTAGCTCTGCTATTAAATTTATTTTAAAATGGTTATTCCTGTACAGATATGATAAGCTATTCCTCCAACTCGGCTGTTTTTCAATGTTAAGGAAAAGGGTGAAGCTGATTGGTTGGTTCTGGTCACATGACCTGCGCTGCGCTTGTGGCATTCTGAAAAGTTGAGATGTATTTATCTAGATGCGGCGCGGACGCGCCCTGAAAAAACGAGCGCGTAGCACCGTGTCCGCGTCGCTTCCATTATGAGCGCGCATACTGCGCGTCTACATGTGAAACAACGAATTTGAGTGCGCATGTGAACGGTGTTGTGCCGAATTCTGACCCCCGCCAGATTACTACCCCCCTAGTATTGGTAGGTTTAGGGTTAGGTGTGGGGGAGGGGTTAGGATTAGGGGTGGGGTTAGGATTAGGCAATCAGGTAGCGCTTTCAACGAGAGGGGGTCATAATTTGGCAGGGGTCGAAAAAAGGCACAACAACGGCCCCTAATGGAATAATCTCCCGATCAAACTCTGCTTCCCAAAAGCTATAAACTGCCTCCAGAACCCAGTTAAGGTACAAAAATCTATTCAACAAAAATAGTGATGCAGTGAAGTCTTTTTTCGCTCAGCCGAGTCTTCTCTGTTGCTGTGTGGAGCAGCCTGTGACAGTCACCTCTTTTAACCCCACGCGGGCATGCACTGACTGCGGTCTCATGAGGAAATACAGCTTTTTGATATAAAGTTTTTCTTGTTCCCGAATACAAATATTTTTAAAAGTATTTGTTCGAAATAAGTATTCGTAAAAAACACGCTATTTGAGCCTTTCCGAATACCGTATTAGGGTTCGGCTCCACCCCTAATATATATATATATATATTAGGGCTGTCAAATGATTAATCACGATTAATCATATCCAAAATAAAAGTTTATGTTTACATGCTAAATGTGTGTTTACTGTGTATATTTATTATGTATATATAAATACACACACATACATGTATATTAAAGAAAAATGTTTTAGATCTATATAGAAAATATTTATAATCCTAACTTAAATAGAAGTATAACTATTCATAGATATAAATATTTTTTGAAATCTATACATGTTTGTGTGTGTATTTATATATACATAATATATATACACAATAATGCCACATTTAGTATGTAAACATAAACTTTTATTTCGGTTGTGATTAATCGTGATTAATCATTTGACAGCCCTAATATATATATATATATATATATATATTAGGGGTGGAACGGTTCACAGAAGTCACGGTTCGGTTCGTACCTCGGTTCAGACGTCACGGTTCGGTATGATTTCGGTACAGTGGAGGGAAAAGCAAAACAAAAATGCAGAAGGCAATTAGATGTATTTCCACTCACATACCCAGCAACAACCGCTGAACAACGGCAACACACAGTCCTCGTCTTTTCCACCACTCTCTCGCCTGTACTACTGTAACTGACTGGAAAAGCAAAGTTTTCCCAAACTTGCGATCTAAGGGGCCGTTCGCTTTCTTCCTGATCAACAAAGCGCTCTGGCGCTTGCGCTCCGGAAGCGTCTGCCGTTTCTAAGCAACCATCAGCTGCGCTCTAGCTCCAAGCCTATGCGTCTCCATGCATTGTTTCTTCTATTAGCGTCAAAATAATGGTGGCTTGACAAATCAAAGTTCAGGAAATCCCTGGACCACAATGATGGACCGTCGAGCTGACAAAAAATTGCAGAGTGCCAGAGAATGTAGACGGGCTCTGATAGACCGCATACATAGGCGGAGCTCGGCTGCATCGATGCCAATCAGAGCTTCAGAGCTAAAGCAGGGCTAAATATTAGCTGTCCCTAAAGAACCCGCGTATCTAACAGTAGTTCCACATTACATTAATTATTTTGCAGGCAAGTTTTTTTTTTATTTTCATACCGTGTATTCTCCGTTTAAATTCATGCACCGAACCGTGACCCCCGTACCGATTCGGTTCGAAACGAATACATGTACCGTTCCACCCCTAATATATATATATATATATATATATATATATATATATTATCTTATATATGATATATCTGATAAATACTTAAATGTGAATCTTGAATAAAAGCTTTCTAAACAATAACTATAACGCAGGACTCTGGGAAGCGTGTAAGATCCAGATGCGAGCTTTATTAAACACAGCGTAGTCAAGACAGGCAGGGTCAAAACACCAAACAAACAGTGACACAAAGGCAAGACAAAAGCGTAATCCAGAAATCAGTCAGAACGTCAAAATCCAGTGAGCAGTCCGAAAGTAACAAATAAACAAGGCTATGAAACAAGGCAAAAACTATGGCAATGAAACAGAACAAAACAATGGCAAACTATGACAAGAAACCAAACCGTGAAAGAACAAGGCAAGAAAATCAGAGAAACGCTTAGTAGAGTCCGCACAGCAAAACAGTACTTCGCGAAGCCTGTTTGGTTTAGGCCCTGCTTAAGTGGCCACCAAACAGGAAGTTACCAAGGAGGCAGCAGAGGGAGCAGCAACAGTGCATGTGCAGTGCATGGGTAAGGGCTCTCTCTGCTGGCTTGGCATTACAGTAACATACTCCCTATTTGTTGTGTTTGTTTTTATACAGTAATTGATTGATTAAATGTACTTTGATAGTAAAAGTGACTACAAATGCAGGCTTTTGTCACCACCGTCAGATGTGTCAAGTCTGTTAGATCTATGTTACTGTCCCTATGTCACTGTTTTGGGTTTTGTTTCATGTTCATGTTTTCATGTCTTTAATTTTGTAGTTTAGTCATGTTGTCTTGGTTTGTCATGTGGTTCCCTTGCCCTTATGTATTCCTAGGTGTGTTCGACTTGAACCGCGGCTACAGACAGCAGTCAACGAGATCAACCTGTTGCAGTCATTGGTGGAGTTGACAATGCACATGTCAAGTTGAACACTTTCTGCTCTCGGAAGTGACACTCAAGTGGTGTTTGCATACTCTATCACAGATGAAGTGAATAAAATGCAATATTTGACAAATACATAGACATTTCAAAATGTTTTTCATGAGCAACAGAAGCACTTTTTATATACTGCTTAATACAGCGCCATCTGTTCAAGAATAAAGTTCAACATAATCACATACTATTTAAGTGGGGGTATATATATATATATATATGCTTTCATCCATGTTTTATGATAAACGTGACTTAATATAACATTGCGACTACAGTACAAAATTTCTATCCGGCATGCACTGCTTCAAGTCAGAATTTGATCGATCTGCGCAGCGCTGCGAAAAGTCGAACACACCTACTGTTATTGGTTCCTTTGTTCTATGTGTGTTAGTTCTGATTGTCTAAGTCATGTGTTTTGTTCATAAGTCATTGGTTGGATTGTGTCATGTGACCTGTATTGTTTAGTATTTATAGGCCTCATGTTGCCATTGCCTTTTGTCAATCATTATATATAATAGGAAAACATGAGTCTGGACTTTGTGTTGAATGTGATCTTCCTGAAATAGTTGAACATATTTTAATATGTAAAAATTACAACTTACAGAAGCACTTCATTTAGAAATTTTTCAAGTCAATCCTTGTTTTTTTATGCTCATGCAATCAATATTGCACTCTGTTTTGTTTTTAGTTTTATTTAGTTCTAATTGTGATCACAGCCTACAATGTCTGCCACGGTAATGTTTACATCGTCCAATTATTTTTTAAAGAGAGAAAGAATGAGTGAGTGAGTGTTTCGTTATTTATGTGTGTGTGTGTGTGTGTGTGTGTGTGTGTGTGTGTGTGTGTGTGTGTGTGTGTGTGTGTGTGTGTGTTTGTGCATAGCAGACTAGTATTATTGTGACATAAACTTGTACACATTTTACTAGCTAAACATTTTCAAATCTATAATGCCAGACTAAAATATTTTGAAATTTTGAAATATTGGATTGAAATGTTGTAGGATGTGAGGATGTTTTTATGCTACATAATAGAAAATAGAATATGATGTAATATGAATGTTTACAGTGTAACATGATGAATGTTTACAGAGAGTAAGAATGTTTAGGCTGGTGTTTACTGTTAAATAATCTGCTCGGAATGAGCCAAAATCAACCAATTGTTGATATAGTTGAGTATGCGGATGCCCTGGAGTCATAGAGGAGCCAGAGCTGCATCCACACACTTCGTGAAAGTACAGGGTGAGAGTGCAAGGCCGAAAGGAAGAACCCGATATTGGTAAGCTTCGCCCCTGAAAGCAAACCTCAGGAATTTCCTGTGTTGAGGAAAGATGGAGACATGGAAGTAGGTGTCTTTTAGATCTATTGTCACAAACCAGTCCTCGGACATGATCTGTGACACAACCTGCTTGACAGTCAAAGCTCTGTTTCTGTGCCTCTCGGAAAGAGGAGCTGGTATGCGTGGAGGTTGATTGCATGTTAATCGCACAGTCAAAAAAGCTGCTGTTCTTTGCTGGGACAAGAGTATCTATAAGCGGGAACAGTAACATGCAAACTGTGTTTGCACTGACAGCCAAGAATGCTTATTCTCTCCCAAAAATTGAGGAATGCCTTTATGTTCTTGGTGGAGATTGTGTCTTCTCTACCCTAGACCTCCAGTCTAGGTACTGGCAAATTACAGTAGATGAAATGGACAGAGCAAAGAAGGCCTTCTTCACTTGCTGTGGCTCTTTATGTATACTCTCGCATGCCCTTCGGATTGTGCAATGCTCCAAGCACTTTCCAAAGGACAATAAAGCTTGTTCTTTGAAGACTTCAGTGGGAAACTCTTCAGATTTACTTGGATGACAACCTGGTTAAAACATCCTGGGTAAAAGGGTCGATGATAGCCTTGATCGATGCTGTATTCTAGGGCTGCACGATTAATCGTTTTTAAACCGAAATCGCGATTTGAAAGAGTGCGATTTTCAAATCGCAAGAGCTGCGATTATTTCGATTGATTATCAAATGTGGTAACAAGCATATAAGTCGTTTTTGACAGGCCGCTTCATGTGCATATTACGTCTTCATGCTTATATTACGGTTGATACCAATAGGGGGCAATTTAACACTGCATGTAGAGACATGCACGGGACGTATTTTTCAGTCCCGCTCCCACAGAAATATGTTATCTCGTTCCCGCCTCGACATTATTTTTTTGTCCTGCTCCTGCCCGCAAAAGCCCGCATATAGATTTTTTCAGTACACCAATTGAGTTTACATGAAACAGTTCTGTAACATCTTGTAAGTTTCACAAAACCCCAACGATCATAAACAATCATTCACAAACCACTGTTATTCTTAACAGAAAAGCAAGTATGAGCTACTGCGTGCATCCATGGCAGAATGCAAGCAGAGCTCCTTTAAAGCTGACATCTCAGTTCATACGTGATCTCATAAAGCTCTAACACAATGAATATTATGCACAATGAATCTTTCACAATGTCTACACTTTGTGTGTTTTAACTCGTGAGCACGCAATATTCAGCACTGTGCAAGAATTTTTGAGCAGTGAGTGGATTTTAACTTAAACACCTCTGATGATGACTGCCTATCCTTGTGCTTACTAATCATAGTTGTAAGTTGTATACTAGTTGTTCTTGCTGCTTTTGTGCAATAGATGAATAAGAATGTTTTGTTTTTTAGATATTTTATGTTTAGATATTTCTATTTTGTGGGAGTCCCACGAATCATTTTATTTTCCTGCATCCCGCACTTGCCCATCATTCATCCCACGCTGCATTCGGTTGCGTCGGGTCCCGCTGTACTCCCGTTGGAGTGCAGGTCTCTACTGCATGTGCTGAGCAAATAATGTTAACGCCATTTGGAAAAGATGAGCGGGAGCAGCGGCTCAACTTCCCAACAAAGTGTCTCTTGGTTTACATTGTGTCTAATTGTTTACAGTGTGTTTGGGTTCCAAAGTTTAAGATTTTAATTAAATTTTATTATAATATATATTTGTATTATATTTTTATTATATAATTTTAATTGTTAATTTTATTTTATTTAAGATACTGTAGTTATTTTCTTAATTTGACTTGACAACTGATAACTTTATTTAAAAAATGGCAACAATGTTTAAGAGGTTTTAAATAAACAGTAGCAGTGTAGCATACTTTGTGATTATGCTTGGTCTTTCTTTGATGCTGTTAAAACCACCATATCAAACCTGTAGCTCTTTTATGAAATTGTAGTAAATAGCATTTTAAATCGCAAATCGCAATTTTGATCAGAAAAATCGCAATTAGATTTTTTCTCTAAATCGTGCAGCCCTACTGTATTCCAGCGCCTTTTCAGTAAGGGATTAAAGCTAAAGCCATTCAAGTGTCACCTGCCTAAAGAAAAAACAGTGGCTAGGGTATATGGCCCAACCCGTCTTTAATTAGTAATGTAGAAGCTACGTTTGCTGCATGGTGAAAGAAAAAAAATAATGCTATATGTAAGTTATCTGTTTACTCACGTGTGTATGTCGACATGTGCAGTGTGGCTGTACAGACATATTTCGCTTCACCTTTACTTAGTTAACTGATGTAGTCTATGCAACACAATGACATATTGGGTTATCAGAGAGTGAATCCTTAAGTAAATGTATTCAATATGTATTCTAAATGGATTATAGTCTAGAAAGTGTGCAATAGACACTCCCGTTACAATCACTGGAAAGCTGTCACTCATCTTACTGTAGTTTATCGGAATATCACAAAGTTAATAAAAAGTAAAAAAAAAAAAAAAAAACTTTACAGTGCACAATTAATCTCTTATTTACATCATGCCTACACTTTCTTTCTTTTAATGAGACAGTTCGCGAATGTGTAGAAATAAGCAGAACTGAAAACTGGCACTTTGGGTGGTGAGTGGATTGTAACTTAGCTACCTCCGATTGGCCACTGCGATCATGAAATCAACATATATGAAATCAACATATATGTTTGTGATTGGCTATTGCTGAACGCTATAAAAATGCGCTTCTCCACACGCATATAACCAGTGGATAAGTCCTGAACCGCAGTTAAAAATTATTTTTGTGATGGTGTTTTTGTCACAGATCTAACAGTTAACAGGCAGCATTCCAGTCTATCCGTTCAGCATGTCAACATTTTAAAAACTAGGTACACTGAGGTATAGGCTGGCCTGCTATGTATTTTATGTCTGATGGGAAGAACAAGACCGGTACCATTCTTCAAAGCACATAGAGGGATTCAGTGTTTAATTAGATAGTTATTTAATTTATATATATTTAGTGTAGGCCTACTTATTTTTTTTATTTTTTTTTATTCAGATGCTGATGCGTGATAATTTGAGTATATGTGAATACAGTTTGTTGTTGCTCTGTATGTTGCTGTTTGCACATTAAACTAAAACATTTGCTTGTATTTTTTATGTATAATCACAGATACTTGTGCATTTTATTTTTTATTTTAAACTCATTTATTATTCTAATTGTATCAGTTAACAGTTAATGTTCGGATAATGAGCAGCGGTTGTCGGCCAGGAAAATTAACCGAAATGAGCATCCCTAGTTGCAAACAAACTTATAGCAAAATTTTGGATGTTGTTTCAGGGCTGGCATCATCAGAGGTCCTCTGAAGGGTTGGCATCATTTCTTCTTGGGTATTCTGAATCCTGACTGAAGCTTTTGTAATTCCTAGTTACCAAAGGATGTCAATCCCATGGAAAAAAAACAGAGATACAAATAGAGAAATAATTAGCTTAGCTGCTGTTCAAACCAAGCTAAAGAATGTTAATGTGCATTTGATCAGATGTGACTTAAAGGTGCCATAGAATGGAAAACTGTGTTTACCTTGGCATAGTTAAATAATAACAGTTCAGTACATGGACATGACATACCATGAGTCTCAAAACACCATAGTTTCCTCCTTCTTATATAAATCTAATGTTTGCAAAAGACCACAGAAAAATAGGTCGATTCCAACATAACACTGACTGTTACACAATAGTCCCGGGATCGTTAATAGTTACGCCCCCAACATTTACATCGCCCAATCATCGGTAAAGTCAGCACATCAGTAAAACAAGGCAAGCCACTGATTTTCACTTACCACATAAACAGAGAGATGACTGCGCTGATGATGGTGAATGACGGAGAAATAACTGCGCTGATGATGGCGAATGATTTACATATCCCGAGTATCACTGACAAGCAGCTGAACTTGTGTGGTAAGGAAGCACTCCCTCTGCATTTATAACTTTACACAGAGCAAATGCGATCACAGTAATGAGACTAAAATGTCGGCTATTCAAAACGGCAGATTCAACAAACCGCATATTAAAAGCGGCTAGAGCTCCTAATTAAATATATATTTTTATCAATGTGCCAGCTATAGAGATGAGCAGCTCTGCCCTTTCTCATGCCATATACCTTCTATGTAGATATCAGAGAACAATTTAAAATATTGTATAAATGCATTCTATGGCACCTTTAAGTATGAGATACATTATGTGAATGCTTGGCAAAAGAGATATGTCTTTAATCTAGATTTAAACAGAGAGAGTGTGTTTGAACCCTGAACGTGATCAGGAAGGCTATTCCAGAGTTTGGGAGCCAAATGCTAAAATGCTCTTCTCCTTTAGTGTACTTTGCTATCCTAGGTACTACCAAAAGTCCAGAGTTTTGCAACCTTGGAGATGATGGATTGTAGCATGGTAGAAGATTAGTTAGGTATGCAGGAGCTAAACCATTAAGGGCTTTATATGTAAGTAGTAATAATTTTATTTTGATACAGAACCTAATAGGTAGCCAGTGCAGAGACTGTAAAATTGGGGTAATATGATCATATTTTCTTGACCTGGTAAGAACTCTAGCACCTAGCAGTGCATTACAATAGTTCTGTCTAGAGGTCATGAATGCAACTAATTTTTCTGTATCAGAAACAGGTAACATGTTCCGTAGCTTGCCAATGTTGTTTTCGTAACCAGGGAAATCTGATTTTCAAAAGAGTTGCTGTCTAATATAACACCCAGAATTTTGACTGTAGAGGAAGTAACAGGACATCCGTCTAGTTGCGAATTGTAATTCAAGAGATTCTGTGTACCGTTTTTTGGTCCAATTAGACCAAGTGGGGCAAGCTTCAAAATGACCAAGGGCACCTATGTATCAGATCCACATAGATATATTAGGCACATTTCCTGTGTCTAGTTCAGGAAACAAGTACGTTCTTATCATTACTGACCTGTTCACTCGATGGGTGAAAGCCTTTTACTGTGCCAGACCAAGGGGCGGAAACTACAGCCAAGACACTCATCTATTCATCTCCAGTTCATCTCCAGATTTGGTGCACCACTTGAACTGCATACAGGCATACAGGAAAGTATTATTCAGAAATGTTTGCAGTCTCTTGCAGATCTCAAAGACAAGGACAATCCCTTACCATCCTACCTTCAGTGGGCAAGTTAAGAGGTTCAATCGAACACTCTTTCAGATTATTTGATGCTACTTGTACCAGAATCAGAAAAACTAGAATGAGCATCGTCTTCTCCTTACATCAGCGTACTGTAGCTCCCAGGATGCAGTTCACTAGTTCGCTTTTGCATATAATAAACAGCGTAAAAGTTAAGCGTGTTTGGCATGCTGTCCGGGAGAGGGCTCCGAGCTCGGTAGTCATTCCCGAGCCCGGGGCACTCCCCCTGCCCAGGGAGAGGGGTCCGAGCTCGGCCTTTGGCCCGAACCCAATAGCGCTCCCCCAGCTGGAGGTGTGGAGAAAATAAAAGGGGGGGTGGGAGGGATGCTGACATCAGAGATAGCTGAAGGTAGGACTGCTTGGTTATTTAAAGGGACTGTAGTAATTGGATAGGGAGAGTGATCGGATAGGGAGTGATTGCTGATGATGAATTGGCCGTGTTAATTATCTGCGCGAGCTCCTCCTGAAATTCGTTAATGAAACGTCACTTAGTGGATTCACACCAAACAGGCTCATGCTTGGAAAGGAAGTTTACCAACCTCAGGATCTGTGGTTCGGTATAGCACAGCAAAAGTCAGTTTGGAAGTTCCAGATTTTCTGTACAACTTGGCAAAAGGATGGAGATACACACATGATGTTGGCAGGGAAGTCCTCTAAATCAGGGATTCTCAACCGGTGGGCCACAGTGATCCTCCAGGTGGGCCGCGAGATGGCTTAAACTTAATTTAAATATTATCCTAAAATGATCAAAGCATGCCTCTTTCGTGTTATGTGACTGATTGCTTTGGACTCGGCGCAGCAAGCCTCATCGCACAGTTAAATACAGACTGAACGGCGGCTCAAAACTTCCAACTGATGCACGCAAGCGTCATCAGAGACCTGCAAGGGACCAGAATATGTGAGCGGATTTAATAATCACTCCACTCCGGGTTCATTATTTCCCGCTCCCGCTCCACTCCTCGCTCACTGATATCAGAAACACCACTCAGCGTCAAAAAAAAAAAAAAAAAAATCAGTATGTTTGAAATATAACAGTCCTGTTCATAACATGTATTCAAATAAAAAAAAATAAATAAATAAAATAACAGGAGAGTTTGGAACACTACTGTGCAAACTTTATTCCTACCACATGCCAAGCTAATAACATTGTCAGCATTAAAGAGTATAATTTCTGCTTTTTGCAGTGCAAAGTTTGTAATTGTCACACCCTCAGCACGTTCCCTCAGTCCCAATCACCGTGATCCATCACAAACCAGCCAATCCCCACTGCACCACGCCCGTGAACCATCACCAGAGTTCTAATCACCCACACCTGGAACTGCAATCACCACTCCCTTTATATACTCACCTCTGTCATTCACTCACCGGCTGGAATCAAAGTTACATGGACACCTCTCTGTGGATCTTCTCCTCCTTCTCTCGATTCTCCTGTGCTCTTCAAGGACTGCATCTGGGTGAACCTGTGAAACACATATTACCCACTTTAAGGGAAGTGACTGTTGCTCTTGCTGACGATTGCCTATGAACTTATGTTTACCTGTTTGGACTGTGTTTGAAGACTCGGATACCGAAGTCTATACTCACCTGTTTTCACCTGTTTGAAGTGTGCACGTCTGTTAATAAATACCTTGAAATATACTTACCTTCTCCTTGTGTGTGTGGACGTGACAGTAATGAAAATAACAATACATTTTCATCGTAGTTAATTCTGCTCATTCGAAATCGGATACCATTACATTTGTTTTAATGCATTATTGACAGAGCGATTGTGTGTGAATAAGTGTTGTTCACCTAAAAATACTACAAACTAATTCCTTGTGAACTATAATTTACCGCTCATGTCTATTGCCGTGATAATGAAACAAACCCTCGCGCTAATGTGAAGGTAAAGACGATCAGAGTAATAGTAACTTGCGCGTAATGTATGACACACCTATATCGGAGTCTTGGCATGCATAATGCTGCGTTCACACCAAACGCGAATATGCGTCTAAATTCGCGCCTGCCGCGTCTAGTTATACGCGTGACCACTTTGTGTTCATTCGCGCGTCAAAACAAAAGTTTGAAGCGAAATTTACGCGTCACGCGCGTCAGAGGCGAAAGTTTCAAACCCCGTTGGCGGCCATCTTTTTACAAGATGTCTGTTGTTGATCGGTCATTTATCGAGAGAGTCACCGCTCTGTATTTGCTCTGGAGAGCAGAACAGCGGCGTAGGGATCATCGTCGCCGTATTTGGGTCCACCAGACCCTTCGGAGGCGAACCCAGTTCGGCGAGTTTCATCACTTGCTCCAGGAGCTGCGCCTGGATGACGGCTGCTTTCAGCGGTACTTCCGCCTGTCCCGCGCCCAGTTCGATGACCTGCTGTCCCGCATCGGAGCGAGGGGATTTCAGGAGCGGTGGAACTTCCCTCTGTGCGTTGGAGCAGTATATGTGTTATGGGTTGACGTGCAGGATGAGACGAGACGAGACGATATACACAATAAACACTATTTAATATAATTCTCAAAGATGAACAAGGCAGGAACAGGCATGAACACAGATGATAGTCCTCACACGAGTTACATAGAACATTAACAAAGACCGACAGTGCTCTGGACAGAAAGACAGACTTATAAAGGGTGACTGGATAATAAAGCACAGGTGACACAGATGATCAATAATGACACACAGGTGACGGGGATTTCACACAAACGATGGGCTAAACCAAATGACACAGATCAACAGGGGGAGACAACGGGCGAAACCAAAGACATAAACAGACAGAACTGTGACATTACGCCCCCCTCCGAATAGGCGCGACCTCGCGCCGTAGAAAAAGAAAAACAAAACAGAAAAGAGGGGCGAAAAAAAAAACAGAAAATGTCCATGGAGGCTTCGGCGGAGGACGCCACCCCAGGAGGGGGACCAAAACAAAAGTCCAAGTGACAGACAGGACAGTCCAAGGGGGCGACGACAGTGGGAGGAGCCAGGGAGGACACAGGAGGAATCCGGGGCAGGAGGAACAGACCCAGACCGCAGCCATGATGACGGCCCACTGTGGAGCCGACGGAGGGAGGAGCCATGGTGGAAGAAGGGATGCCGACTCCATGGGGCCGACCGACAGAGGCGAAGCAGGTGGCGGAGGAGCCCGAGGCGGAGACGGAGAGCCGATGATCCGGGGTGACGCCGAGGATCCGGAGGGCCAAGGTGGAATAGGCTCTGGCGCCCGAGGCGGAGGCGGAGTCCCGGAGATCCGCGGCGGAGCCGGAGCGACAGAGGATGGAGGCTGTGCCCGCAGGAAGGAGGAGTCCCAAGGAGCCGGTGGGACGGCGCGACGAGGCACAGCCGGAGGAGCAGAGTCCTGAGGTGACGATGGGGTGACGACTGACCAAGGTGGAGCCGAAAAGACGATGGAGCCCGGTGGAGCTGGTGGATCGACGGGCGACGGTGTAGAGGAGGGCGTCGAGAGCCGTGGTGGAACCGCGGGGTCGAAGGGCCGAGGCGGAGTCCTGGACTCGGAGGCTGGAGGCGGAGCTGAGGGATCCTCCAGCCGAGACGCCGATGGAAGCTGGCAGCCCCGCGGCGAGCCCACTGCACAGGTGTTGGGCTGAGGGTGAGCTGAGGGGCTGTCAGGGGACAGCGGCGGCCAGACAAACATGGCATCGGATGACAGAGGGTGGGTGGGTGGGAATTCCGGGCAGACAGGACAGACGGATATTTCTGTATTGAAGTCTATTAAGTCACAAGAGTTATCTTTGGCGAGATCCGAGAAAAAGTCTATTAAATCCCCAGAATGATGTCCAAGCTCACCCTCAGTGGTGGTGCAGTGGGCAGGGCTCTCTATCGCCCTCTCTTGCTCCACGTGGCAATCCACCGTCACGGATGTTGTAGTCGGCTCTCGCACCTGGTCAGATGGGTCAGGCTCTGGCTCTGTAGCTCTCGGCTCTGGCTCTCCATCAGCGGTGGGCTCAGACTGCAACTCCGCTTGTCGTGGTGATGGTTGGCTGGGTTCTGGGTCTGGAGTGGGGCTGGCGTCCTCTTCAACGACGTCGATAGTCCAGGATGATTTGCAGGACGCCAACACCCACTCGATGTAATCCGGCAGGCTCTCTTGAGGACCCTCCCCGGATAGCAGCGCTTTGGTGGTGGTGTTAAGTCCGATGTAGTAGAAGTTACAGAGGCTGCTATCCGGGAAGCTGGAATGGTTTGCCAGGAGGAGATAGTCACGGGTGTGGTCCTCAAGAGAGCGTTCCCCCTGCCTCAGGAGGATGAGGAGAACTGTGGGGTCCATGAAGAAAAATGAAAACCAAAAAACAAAACACTGAAGCTAGCAAAACGAAAAAAAATAAACGTAGGGGAAGGTGCCGGAAACTGTTTCGGTCGGTCTTTCTGTTATGGGTTGACGTGCAGGATGAGATGAGACGAGACGATATACACAATAAACACTATTAAATATAATTCTCAAAGATGAACAAGGCAGGAACAGGCAGGAACACAGATGATAGTCCTCACACGAGTTACATATAACATTAACAAAGACCGACAGTGCTCTGGACAGAAAGACAGACTTATAAAGGGTGACTGGATAATAAAGCACAGGTGACACAGATGATCAATAATGACACACAGGTGACGGGGATTTCACACAAACGATGGGCTAAACCAAATGACACAGATCAACAGGGGGAGACAACGGGCGAAACCAAAGACATAAACAGACAGAACTGTGACAATATGATGACAGAATTTTCATTTTAAAAGTGAACTACTCCTTTATGTCATTCCTCCTTTGATGTATAATAATTCTATAGGTATGTGCTATTTCTTTGTTCAGGTTTTTACTGTAAAATCTGTTATTTATTTTTGTTTTGATGATAAATGGAGCCAGCCTCCAAAAGTATTTAACCTGTCCTGTGATTTCTTTATTTTCCTCACACAACACTGTCCAGACACACTAAAGTATACACACTATTATAGTTATTATTATAGTGTAGACACACTACACTATAGTGTAGGCAGACGCGAATTCACGTCAAACGCGTGATGCACAAAAAGCACAATTCGCGCGTAACGCACCAGACGCTCAATTCGCGCCATTCGCGCGAACTAGACGTGCGAATGAGGCGAATTCGCGTCTACCGCGCCACGCTAAACGCCAATTCGCGCCGCAAGAACTCCAGACACGCGTAAACGCGTCTTACCATTGACTTAACATTGAAATCACTCGCGCCAGACGCATATTCGCGTTTGGTGTGAACGCAGCATAAGTCCGCTATTGATTCACAAACTATTCATGCTTTCGGGGCTCTGATCCATATAATTTTTGCGTGAAATTTCAAAATATTTGCTTGGTATAATTTTTTAATTAGTTTAATCTGTGTTTAAAACCAGATTAAGTTGACATAAACAGAACTAAACAATATCAAATGCTGACTGTAAATAGTGAAGTGAGCAGTGTAGTCTGCATACAGATGGTACTTAGAATTTGCAATGTTATCGCATACATTATTTATATACAAGGAAAATAAAATAGGTCCTAGAACAGACCCCTGAGGGACACCTTTGGAAAGTGACAACACGTACAATTTTCTAAAAGCACACATTGTGTTCTCCCTGAAAGATAGTTGGCAAACCATTTAATAGCATTTTAAGAGAGACCAACAATGGAGAGTCTTTTCAAATGTATGCCATGATCAATTGTGTCAAAAGTCTTTGATAAGTCAAGAAAAAGAGCCAAACAACTTTGTTTGCAATCTAAAGCATCAATAATATCACTAAACACTTTCGTAGCAGCAGTGACAGTGCTATGCTGCTTTCTAAATACAGACTGAAAAGGAAAAAGAATAGTATTTGTTTCCAGAAATTTTTTAATTGTTAATTTAATAATTTATCCAAAAGCTTGGATAAAACATTCTTAAAAAGAGGAGAAACCAAATCTTAGGGATTTCACAATGGGAAATAGTAGACTAAATAAATAAGTAAATCGTTCAGCAATAAAATCAGCTGCTAACTTTAAATAGAATGGCTCCAGCTTACCAGGCTTTATGGGTCCAAAAAACTGAAAGCTTTATGTACCTCAAAAACAGAGAGCTAAAATCAAATATTTGTGTAATTAATTTACATGGAATATCAGTTGAAGGTACAATAACAGAATTTATCGTTACTGTTTTGTGACTAAGCTTTAAATAGAGAGCCAGAAGATATAAAATGTTCAGAAATAATTGACTCCTCTGTGGTCAAATCATTTTTTTTTTTTTTATAATTTTAGAAAATCCACTATGTTTTCTGAGGTCCAAGGTAAACGCAGCTGTATACCAGGACGTTTTAGAGCACTTCATGCTTCCTGCTGCTGACCAACTTTATGGAGATGCAGATTTCATTTTCCAACAGGACTTGGAACCTGCACACAGTGCCAAAGTATCTGTACCAGTATCATACATTACTTATTGTCAATGAACATGCACAAAAATTAAGGTTTAACAGTCTTTAATCCACAGACAAAAGTAAATCCAACAACAGAGGAAAATAGGTGACACACATTGACATTACACATAAACAATCCAAGATGAAACTAAACTGAACAAACAGGAACTTAAATACACAGGCAAATGAGGATAACTAACTAGACACATCTGAACATTATGGTTAAACAAACTAAACAAAACCGTAAAAAAAAGGGCTCAGCCAGGAAGACAGCCCACGGTGGAGCTGATTTAAGGAAGGAGAATGGCTGACAACTCCAGGGGGCCAACTGATGGAGGAGGAGCCAGGAGTAAAGGAGCCTACGGTGGAGACGGAGATCCACAGAGCCAGGGTAAAGCAGAGGATCCAGAGAACCAAGATGGAGTAGATGGCTCAGGTGACAGAGTCACAGACCGGGATCCGGAATTCCACAGTGGAGCTGGAGCAACAGAGGACCAAGGTGGAGCCAGAGGAAGAGAGAAGTCCATCAAAGCCAGAGGGACGAAGGGATGAGGCGAAGCCAGAGGAGTGTTTTCTTGAAGCGAGGGCAGTTTCGACGACCAACCAAGGTGGAGACGGGAGGACGAGAGAGCCTGGCGGAACTTTGTGACTGACAGCCCAGTACAGTTCCTTGCTCTAATGAATACAGTTCCCTCATCAGGGTGAGGAGTGCCATTCCCAGCTCTAACAAACCTAGTTCTCTCATCACAGCCAGGAGGGCCGCTCCTTGCTCTAACGAATCTAGCCACAAATCCACCAGCCACACCCTCCTTACCAGCCTCATTACCACGCTCACAGTCACCAGACTTTTAATTACAAACACCTGATTGCAACACACAGTTCAAAACAATGTGGACAAATAGATGAAACACATTTAGACATTCAGAAAAACACTCCAGTCTCTCCACATACAGCTTGCATAGAACACGACGCACATAAACGAGGCAAAATGTTTTACATTTCTTGAAATAACTTCTGAACATTAAACATTGATTGTCAGCCTTTATTCACCTGTTTCTTGTAGTTTCTTATCAAAATCTTTAGAAGTAAATAGTGTAAATTGCGTCGCTAATGTCATAGAATAGCATAGTTTAACCCTTTCACACGTGAGTTTAAAATATTCTATTTGACCCCAAAGAGTTTTTTTAGGCAACCGTTATTTTAGAATGTTTCGCCTTACTGTTTCCATGGCGACGCGTCATGTGACACACCGCAGCCACAATAGCACTGTGATGGTGCGTTCACACCAGACGCGACTTGTATGAATAAATCGCACTATTCGCGCGTAGTTGGACGCTTGAACATTTTGAGTTTACTTGTTTCATTCGTGCAAATTCGCGTCATGGTAGGGGCTTCTGCCACTTTTCAGTGGGAAAGTAGTTGTAACGTAGGCGAATGAGCTCAATTTGCCAGCTTTAGCTTGCTTGTAGTCTCAATATGTATGTATGTATATATATATATATATATATATATATATATATATATATATATATAGGTCAAATTGAGTAAAAAACATGTTTTACAACTTACCAGATTGTCCGACTTCCTCACTCACTTTCTTCCAAGCAAGATCCATTTTATTCCTGTTTTAATAAAAGTACGAAGATGTATCGTACAGCTCCGAGTATCCACAGACAGCAACGGTGATTTTGTCCTCCATTGTTGTTTCGGATTTCTGCCTCTGTCACTACTAGAGCAAGTTCCTGATTGGTTAAGGTGGCGTAAATTTTCGCCAAAATTCAGATTTTTAAACTCATTCGCGCCGCAGGAAGATCTATCTCGTCTTTGCATTGACTTATCATGTAAATCACTCGCGCTTAACACGCCATTCACGTCTGGTGTGAACGCACCATAAGACACATGGATCGCTTTCATTTAGTTTTTCCTTTTTTTATTGTTAATATTCACAAGCATGCTCACTGTATTATGAAATATCAGATATTCCGATTTTGAAATATGTTCAAGTAAATGTATTTAAAAGTTGAAACACTTTTATAATGACCGTGTTAGGTAATCTTTACTGAGCTGTGGGTTTACAACACGCAAATTCATCCTCTGTGTGATCGTACACGCTAAAGGGTTAATAACAGCGGGGCATATTGTAACACAGTGTTACAACGTTCCCCATCTGCGTAACAGGTTAGTGTTTTGTTAGTGTCTAGTGCTGGTTTGTGAAGCATTAATAAAATATCTAAACTGATAAATAACAAATTAGAGATTAAAATAATAGCAGATTTGTCTCATTTTACATGAATACTAAAAACTGAAATGAAAAGTTTACTTCAGCCAGAAATGTACTTTTACTATGGTAAAACAAATATTCTGCAATATCTTCAAAAGGCTTTTGAATTTTGGCACGTTTTTTTTCTCTGCATAGTGTTGCTATGGCATCTAGTAAATACGTATATTTGGTTATGCTAGCAATGTGTGGAAATATTTAAACCATGTGTGTTAATATTAACCCTGCATTGGTTTGTGCCCCGCTCTACCCTATCTCTGTTTTATGGGGCAAATGGGAACAACGTAATCTTTTAGTTAAACATTAATCACGGAAATATGTTCCTCATATGACCTTCTCTTGGTTCTTGGTTCGGATTTCTTAAACTGGGCAAAGGGGAAATTATCATGCAGGTTGTATCATTTATCTTTTTAATTTGTTTGTTATATGCAATGAAAATACATGAGCAAAAACTCATCAATTAATCAATTAATTGTGTATGTAATTTCTTTGAATCTAAGGTTGTTTATATTATTGGTAAGCATAAATATTGGCAACCCATTTCCGTGTATTTCAGCTTCTGTATATTCGGTATGCGTTACCAATATCAGAAATCAGAAATGTTGTGAAGCCTGGTGCATTCGGAAATTGGACAGACTTTTTCCATCAAGGTAACAAATATTAAAAGTCTTTGTTTTGATCAAATTCTGTCTTTGTCTTAATGGTTACTTAATATTCTGTGTACTAATTATCAATCAATACAGTCTTACTACTAATTTTGTTTAGGTAAACAAATGTAAAAAAAACTGAATCAGAAAAGGTGATCAGAAAACTGAAAAAAAACAACAACAACAACATATCAACATGTCTTCCACAGACAACACAGGTGAGATACAAAACAACTATTATCTTCTGAAGTTCATATATTTATGCTATATATTAGAATACACAGATACATCTCATTTTGTTAATGAAGTTAATTACATATTTTTAAAACCTCACTTTAAATTTGAATTTGAATTTGAATTTGACTTTGATAATATGTGACTCTGGACCACAAAACCAGTTGTTAGTAGCATGGGTATATTTGTAGCAATAGCCAAAAATACATTGTATGGGTCAAAATGATAGATCTTTCTTTTATGCTATAAATTAAATAAAGATTATGTTCCATGAAAATATTTTCTAAATTTCCTACTATAAATATACCAAACGTAATTCTTGATTAGTAATATGCATTACTAAGAACTTGGTTTGGACAACTTTAAAAGCGATTTTCATTTTTTATTTTTTTTTTTGCACCCTTATATTCCAAATTTTCAAATAGTTGTATCTCGGCCAAATATTGTCCCCTCCTAACAAACCATCAGCTTTTAGATGATGTATAAATCTTAATAAAAAAAATAATAATAATAAAAAAAAGACCATTATGACTGGTTTTGTGGTCCAGGGTCATATTTGACGTTTTAAGGAAATAAAATAAAATTTATGACAAAATTTAGTATGGCAATAAAAAGTTTTGTACTTTTTGTTCCCCACTGTTATTTCAATAGTATCTGTTGATTTACATTGTAACTAACAAAAACATTGGTTTGCTACTGTTATTTATTCTATTTCTTTTCACATTTATCTTTTTTTAAAACCAGTTTAAGCTTGTTGCTGTCACAATGTCACCTCTGTTTGGACTTTGTTTTCATTTGCCACGTTTCACCCTACCTAGTTTGTTATCATAGTTACAGATTTGATTTCGTCATTTAGTTCAGGTGTGTCTAATCATCCTTGTTTGCAATTGTATTTAAGGCCCTGTCCACATGAAGACAAAGCTTTCCCTATCTGATCTTTTTCCCCCTTGTTCTTCTCTAAACACAGCACTGTCTGAAGCAATAACTGATACACACGAAACCACTGAGACCGACTCAAAAACGATGTGATAAACATGTCAGTCCAGTATGTATCACTGTAATTCTGCCGCTGAGATTCACTATTAAAGGGGGAAACAGGAGTTTGTAAGGGGAAGTTGTGAATTGTTTTGAAAAAAAAAAAAATCCAGGAATGAGTCTAGAGTCTGGAGTGAAATGGAGGGAAGGTGTTTTGGACCTTTTCAGGCAGGTTTTCTCCTGTTTTAAACTTGAGGAGGTCCCTCTAACTGATGTTTGACTATCATCTGATAAGTCCCCATAGCTTAAGAGTTTCTTATTGTTATTCCTGTTGTTTCTCTAATGTTTCTGTTCTCTTAAGCTGGCTGCACACTATATTTCAAATCTTTTTGATTTTAAAACCATGGGAGACCACAGACATGACACAGACACAGACTTTCTACAGATTTTTTGCCTAAATACCTCTGAATGTGCACATTAGATGATTCGAAAAGATCGCAAGACCACACACTTGTTGACTGTAGGAACGATTTCACAGTGACACAAGATCTCACAGAGACTCGCAAGATCAAACGTGACTAGAGGAGGACAACAAATTGAAAATAATGTACATTGTCATCTGGCTCTCCCGGTGCACATTCTGTTTCACTGTGAAAAATAAAGTATGAAGAAGAATATGAGGGATGTATTCTGCTTTCGTGGCATTTTAGTAGAATGAGCCATTGTCTAGTATTCCACGGACAAGAGGGCCATGTGATCCTCGGCCCTCGGGCACACGAGGAAGGTAGTAGACCTCTGTCTGGCCGCCAGCCAGAGCAAGAGGTACTCCTCGGCCCTCAGGCGCACAAGGAGTCTTAGTCCTTTGTCTGGAAAGAGTCAGAACAAGAGGGACCTCAAAAACCATTGTCTAGTGTTCCACGGACAAGAGGGTGTGCATGGTCCTCGGCCCTCTGGCATGCGAGGACGGGGTACTCGACCTCCAGGAGTGCTCCTCGGCCCTCGGGCGCACGAGGAGTCTTAGTCCTTTGTCTGGGAAGGGCCAGAAAAAGAGGGACTGGAAATGACTTGGCCTGGTGACCTTGCCAGGACGCGAAGGAATAAGCCGTTGTCTAGTATTCCACGGACAAGAGGGCAATATGATCCTCAGCCCTTAGGCACACGAGGATGCAGTTCTCTACCGCTGCTTGCCATGTTGACCAATCGCAGGGGGAGAAATACTCCTCGGCCCTCAGGCACTCGAGGAGAAAGATGGCGAAAGGACTTCTCTTCTTTTGTGAAAAGAATGCGCCTTGAGAAGTCTCCTCCTGGCTAGGGAGGAGGCTGAATCTCTCGGGCTTAGCCTTGCTAAGGCGAGAGGACAAAGGAGCCCGGAGTGGCTCTGAGGTCGAGTTCATAGATCCTGACAAACGTCAGGGGCGAGGACCAACCCGCAGCACTGCAGATATCCTGGATTGGGACACCTGCCATTAGAGCTTTAGAGGCCGACAGGCCTCGAGTGGAGTGAGCCTTGACTCCCAACGGGGATGGGAGACCAGAGGACTCGTAGGCGGTAGAAATGGCATCTATGATCCATCTACTGATTGTAGGCTTTGAAGCCGGGCACCCCCTTTTTGGAGGGCTCTAACTGGACACACACAGTTATACTTCCTATGGTCGGGCTCCATGAATGGAGGAGGATAAAACGCCTGAAGCGTGATTGGCTGTGGTGCTAGGGATGGGACCTTGGGAACGTACCCAACTCTCAGGTAGAGAAATGCTTTGGCCATCCCTGGGGCAAAGTCAATATGAGAAGGGGCCACTGATAGGGCCTGTAGGTCCCCAACTCTCTTTAGAGAGGTAAGAGCTAGCAGCAGCGCTGTCTTTAAAGTAAGCATGCGATCTGAGATCTCCTCTATGGGCTCAAATGGAGGCTTACATAGGACTTCTAGCACCACGGCTAGGTCCCACGTAGGAACCCTCGGTTTCACTCGAGGCCTCAGCCTGAGTGCACCGCGGAGGAAACGAATTACCAGAGGGTCTCTGCCCACTGAGAGGCCACCATGAGGGGCGTGGTAGGCAGATATAGCCGCCACGTACACCTTCAGGGTGGAGTGAGCTAGCCCCGAGGAATGACGAGTTTGTAGAAACTCCAGTACTGTACCTATGGGGCAGTTAACTGGGTCTAAACTGTGTTCGCAACACCATAGAACAAACAGGTTCCACTTAAGGCCATAAAGTTTCCTTGTAGAGGGAGCTCTGGATTGGAGAAGGGTCTCAACAGCCTCGGTTGAGAGACCAGCTTATATGAGTTGCGCCCCCTCAGGGGCCTTACCCATAACTTCCACTTCTCCGGGTGGGGGTGGCAGATCGCGCCCCCAGCCTGAGAGAGGAGGTCCTTCCTGACGGGGATCTCCCACGGAGAGCCGTCGAGGAGGGCGATTAGGTCGGAGAATCATACTCGGGCCGGCCAGCCGCAGTTGATGCCGGCGTACCCTTTCCAGAACTCCCGAGATCAGAGCGATCGGGGGGAACCCGTACAGACGAAGCCTCGGCCACGTCTGTACCATAGCATCCAGTCCGAGAGGAGCTGGAGGAACTAGACAGTACCAGAGGGGACATTGCGATGTCTCTTGAGTCGCGAAGAGGTCCACCTGAGCCTGGCCAAACACTCTCCAGATCTGCATCACTACTTGTGGGTGAAGCATCCATTCCCTGGGCCTCGGCCCCTGCCTCGACAGGACGTCTGCTCCCACATTCAGATGTCCAGGAATGTGGACTGCTCTCAGGGAGAAAAGTTTTCCTTGAGACCACAGGTGGATCCGGTACGCCAGCTTGTATAAGGGGCATGAGCAGAGACCTCCTTGATGATTTAAATAGTAGACTAGTACTATTTAGTCTACTCAGTTTAAATAGTAGACTGAGTAGACTCAGGTCTGAAAGGAAATTCTTCGGGGCCTGGAATACGGCCAGCATCTCTAGGCAGTTTATGTGCCAGGAGAGATGGTGATCGCTCCATAGGCCTTGGGCTGAGCGGCCACTCATGATCGCTCCCCACCCGGTGAGGGATGCATCTGTCGCTAGCGTGACGCGGCGACAAGGAGCTCCCAGAACCGGACTCTGAGAGAGGAACCAGGGTTTCTTCCACATGGCCAAGGCACGTAGGCAGTGCCGCGTGACCTAGATCTTGCGGAATGGGTTTCCCCTCCGGGAGAACCCCCTGGTTTTGAGCCACCACTGCAGTGGTCTCATGTACAGCAGACCAAAAGGTATAACGTTGGATGCTGCTGCCATAAGACCTAACAGTACTTGGAACTGTTTGACAGTGAGTGACAGGCCTAGCTTGACCGCATTTACTGCAGTAAGGATCGACTCGATCCAAGCAGGTGACATTTGTGCCTGCATCGTTGTCGAATCCCAAATTACACCTATTAAAGTGGTCTTCTGTAGTGGAGAGAGCACACTCTTCTTGGCGTTGAGTCTCAACCCCAACTCTTTCATGTGAGCGAGAACAACACCTCGATGTTGAATCGCTAACTGTTCCGAGCTGGCCAGGATCAGCCAGTCGTCTATGTAATTGAGTATGCGTATGCCCTGGAGTCGCAGAGGAGCCAGAGCAGCATCCACACACTTTGTAAAAGTTTGGGGTGAGAGAGCTAGTCCGAAAGGAAGCACTCTGTATTGGTAAGCTTTGCCCCTGAAAGCGAACCTGAGAAACTTCCTGTGTTGGGGAAGGATGGAGACGTGAAAGTATGCGTCTTTTAGATCTATCATGACAAACCAGTCCTCGGACCTGATTTGAGACACGACATGTTTGACAGTTAACATTTTGAACTTTAGTTTCTTGACTGAGCGGTTCAACTGCCTGAGATCTAAAATGGGCCGAAGCCCTCAATCCTTGAAGTACCGGCTGTAGAACCCGGACTCTCTGTCTTGTGGAGGGACCACCTCGATGGCCTCCTTCCTCAGGAGAGTTTCTACTTCCTGTTCCATTACCAGACCCTGCTTGGGGTTCACCAGAGTTGGAAATACCCCGCTGAAAGGTGGCGGCTTGGCGCTGAATTGAATGCAATAACCTTTCTCTACAGTGCGCAGGACCCACGTTGAAATATTTGGCAGTAGTTTCCATGCTGCCAGAAATTCTACTAAGGGAACCAGCCTCTCGAGACTGGTTTCTGGATTTATTTGAGGAACTGATTGCCATAGTGTGAAGGCAAGAACCAGCCTGACCTGCTGCCGTGTACGCCTTGCCCATCAAGCTGGATGTAACTTTAAATGGCTTGGTGGGCAAGGACGGAGCCTTCAAAGACGATGCCGAGCCAGGGGACAGATAGCTAGCCAGCGTCTGTCCTACCCGTGGCATCGTCTTATAACCGTACTCCTCTGCACCCCCCACATTTCCATAATTTTCGGAGGGGTTAAAGAGGCGGTAGAGGTACGGCTTCTCCCACGATCTAGAAAGTTCTTTATGAAGATTGGGGAAGAAGGAAAGGCTCCGTTTAGGGGGTGCTGACTTTGTCCGCAGGAAGCGTTCATAAAGTCTGCTTCGCTGCGGCTCATGATGTTGTTCTGCGGGCCAAGAGATGTTCAGCTTGGCGACCGCACCAGTCAGCACCTCCATGAGCTCCTCATAGTGAGGCGAACGAGGGGGAGGTTGGGGTTCTTCAGGGCTCTCCACATCAACCTCCTCGGAGGAAGATAGAAGAAGCCCTGAGACCTCCTCTCGGGGGGAAGAAACCGCAGTGCGGGCTTCCACATCCAAGAGGAGATCGCCCTCGATCCGCCGAGTGAGGAAGGAGATAGGGGTTCACCCGTCTCCATAGCCTCCAGCAGATTGAGCTGCGAACCCCACAAGTGCAGCTGCCGCTCTGCCTCGGTGGAAGCGGGGCCAGACCCGCGGGGTTCGCTGGTGAAAGCCCCATCCTCAAAGAGGGCTTTTTTTGTTGTTAGACAATGACTCAGAATGCTGCCCGCCAATGGCGTTCCCCATAGCGTTTCTGACGCGGCTCGAGTTCCCGGAAGGGAACTGTTTTGCAAGTACGACTGGAGCAGGACGTTTCTCAGTGGGTGTCATATGTTAACTGTGGAAAGTGCTTGCAATTTGCTTTTGTAAGCGAGCCAGGCACACCTCTACGTTGTGAACTTCAACATTGTATAATGCATAACACTGCGTTAAGCCATCATTTATCATTACTTAAACTAATAAGGCAGACAGTCAGTCAAGCTGCATTAATCACAATTTTTAGACTACATTGCACTCACAGCTGAACAACAGAACTACAGAAAAGCAAGTTAGCCGGTTACCAAGACATGTGCCAAGACACCATAACGTAACGTACACAAAGACGTATTTTGAACGATCACTAGAAAATACAATCATCAATTATTAATTATACTTATGGTGCGTTGACAAAAACGAAAAAACGCGCTATTCGTGCGTAGTTGAACGCTTGAACAATTGAGTTTACTCGCGCCATTCGCGCGGTAAAATTCGCGCGTGACATTTTCTTCACAACAGACGCGAATTCACGTCATGGGAGGGGCTTTTGCCTCTCGTCAGCGGGAAAGTAGTTGTAAAATAGGTGAATGAGCTCAATTTGCCAGCTTTAGCTTGCTTGTAGTCTCAATATGTATGTATATGTAGGTCAAATTGAGTAAAGAGCTTTTTTTAAAACTAACCAGATTGTCCGACCTCTTCACTCACTTTCTTCCTAGCCAAATCCTTTTTATTCCTGTTTCTACAAAAGTCCAAAGATGTATCGTACAGCTCAGAGTAACCACAGACAGCAACGGTGATTTTGTCCTCCATTGTTGTTTCGGATTTCTGCCTCTGTCACTACTAGAGCAAGCTCCTGATTGGTTAACGCGGCGCGGATTTTCACCGAAGTTCAGATTTTTGAACTCGCGAGATTCGCGCGAATGGTGCGGAAATAGCTTGAAACGCTCAATGCGTGCCGTTTCATTCGCGCTATTCGCGCCGCAGGATGGCTATTCGCGTCTTTGCATTGACTTAACATGTAAATCACTTGCGCTTGCCGCTTCATTCGCGTCCGGTGTGAACGCACCTTTACAGGTAGAAGTTCAGAGGAGCAAGTCGGTCCAAATTAACTGGGCACTGATCCATTTTATTAAAAACAAGCGTTTGGTGAATCCCGCGTTGTAACGTTACTCCCCAAGATTGGAAAAGCAGTCATCAGTAAAATGACGCGAACAAAACACAAGATTGGAATTGTACTGCTGAGGTGTTGTTGAAAAAATTAATGTTAACCACTCATTCTTGGTAGTTTCATCTTTTTGGAAGGGCATATAAAACAAATTTACTCTCACAGCGCAGGATGCCTTCTTGACATGATGTAATCCACATGAAAATGGTAGGCCTACTGTTTGTGGGCGGGCAAGTTGTTCGCGACATAGAACGTTGGCGGACATTATGCAAATGTGTTAGTTTGTGACGTGTGGCCATGACAGAAAAAGATTTGAATTGCTGACGACTCGTTTAGGCGAATGTGAGCCGACTCTTTTTTTTTGATAGACAAAAACTTCATTCATCGTGCACTGTCGGCGTCACAACTTTGCAGATAGTTTATGTTCACATACAGCTACATGACACTCTACATGAAATATCATATTTGTAAAGGCATAATAGGGGCACTTTAAATAATCATAATGACACCACACAACAGAGGATTTCTGGACAAAAAAATTGTTTGCGATGAGCCTCGAATTGGGCCGCACCCCGATCCTTCAGGGGTGCAAATCGTTCTCAAAATCGTTCTTAAAATCATCTAGTGTGCAGCCAGCTTTAGTTCACATATTAAAGCCTTTGTCCACCCCATCATGCCAAGGTCCACCCTGTCATCTTCAACTTTTATGAAAATAAATAACTTATTTTTACAATAACGTTTTCTTGGTAAAGGTACACATTATCTTTCTAGAAATCTAAATTTTTCAGAGTGAAGAGGAGGGGGCTCAGCACACATCCCTGAGGTGCCCCCGTGTTTAGAGTGATGGTGCTGGATGTGTTACTGCCGACCTGTACTGCTTGTGGTCTTCCGGTGAGGAAATCCGACAGCCAGTTACACAGTGAGGTGTTGAGCCCCAGCTGGACCAGTTTTTGAGTGAACTGTTGGGGGATTATAGTGTTAAATGCTGAACTGAAGTCTATGAACAGCATTCGGATATATGAGTCTTTTTTTTGTCCAGATGTGTGAGTGCTGAGTGGAGTGCAGTGGAGATGGCATCATCGGTTGAGCGGTTGGACCGATACACAAACTGGAAGGGGTCCAGGGAGGGGGCCAGGACAGACTTAATGTGTAGCATAATTAGCCGTTCAAAGCACTTCATGAGGATAGGGTAGTCATTCAAGCAGGAGGGCTCCCAAATTATTGGAGCCTCCCAAAATATTGGATACGTCTGGATGAAACGCCAATATGATACAAAATGTTTATGTATATAGCTAAACGCATATTTAGGTCTCCACACGGAAATGCTATTTTTTTTAACTGGGTCCCATAGTAACAGCAAGAACATGTAACAGCAAAAACAACAACAAAGGGGGACAACATGCTTGTGTTCGTGCTGCAGAAGCGACTGAGCCCATTAGCTTTATTAACATTACTAGGTTTTATTGTTGTTGTGTTGGGTTTACAGCACACAAGTTTTATGCATATGCTAACCGAAATTTTGTGACATGATGACATCACACCCCTAGTCAGACATCGCTAAGTCACGCAACAGCAAGAACAAAGATTTACAACAACAAAGGCGGACTACCTGCTTGTGTTCGTGCTGCAGACACTACTGAGCATATAAGTTTTACTAACTTTACTAGCTTTTATTGTTGTTGTGTTGAGTATGTATAAAGCGTGCAAGGTTTATGCACATGGTCCAAGTCTTCTTCTCCATTTTTAGTGTATCGTTGTGGCAGAATTACAGTGCCACATAATGGACTGGCATACTACATTGTTTTGAGTAGTTTCAGTGGTTTTGTGTGTAGCCTACACAAGTATTTTGTGAAACGACGGTGTGTTTATGGAAGAATGAGGAAAAAAGAATGGATAGGAAAAGCTCTGTCTCTTTGTCGGGTTTTGTCTTTGGTTATGTGGTGTTGCTTTACTCATTTGTACTTTTTTGTGCAGTTCACATAATACTACACAACTTATGACAGTTGCTTGTAACAGATACTGTAAAACATGTACAGTTCAAAATTGAGGTGCAGTAAATTTTTACATTGTCAAGTTATACTTTTAATGTCCTACACATATAAGGACACATAACCAGGTTGTAAGAACTGGCAAAATGACAAAATAATGGCAAAATGGCAAAATAAGATACAGTGTTCTTTGTTCTTTTCGCATTTTGAAGCAGCACTTTAGACCTGGTTTACCAGCACAAAATGTGAATATTTCAAATGTTTCCCATTGTCTTAAGATTTTGTTCAGGAGTGAATAAATGACACAATGTGAATATTATTGAATATTTGAAATGGGTATACAGGTTTTACTCCAACTGAATTATCTAAGTCAATTATGTAGTCTGACCAAAATTAATCTTTTTAAATTAGATGTAAATATGTTCAGTTATTTTCCTGTTTGCATGTGTAAACCAATGATAAAATTGATAAGATTGTACTGACATTGGTGATACTGAGACAGCAGTTCATGTAAAGAATCACCTAAATTAGTAAAACTAAAAATAATAATAATATTAATATGCAAATTGTACAGAACACTAAAATGACAAAACAAATATATATTATTAACATATGTTAATGACTTTCAAATGTAAAAATTCTAGAGCTTTTAGAGCTAATTATTTGATGACTCATTTATAAACAATTCTACAAATTTGATGGTTAAAAAAAAGATGGTTGGATAATCCTCTCTGTCCTTTTTTAATCTCTCCAGATTCAGTAACACAGTATCTAAAGAAAAGGAGCAGCAGAGAACTTCCACCAGAAAGTGAGTGTTCAATTATTAGGCAAAGTTCAGTATTAAGAAATCCTCTGCTCAATGTGTGGTGCACTTGCTATTCAACTGCTATGACCACATATGAATATATAAAGTGATCCAAATAATTAAGAGGCTCAAACCTAATCATATATCTACTAAATATGTTCAAAATCCACCTACTACTTAGACATGCATGACATAACCCAGATTCACCAAAACTTCTTTGTCATTAACGTGACCTCGGCTTCCTGAAATAACGGGAACGGCTACTGCATCAGTTGCTTTCACAAAATAATCAAGCCTGATTGAATCACATCTGTCTACTTGCACAGAAAAATGGCATTTCTGTATGTCCAAATGGACAGGGATTTCTGCCTATACAAGTCAGTGTGGAATGCCATTTGATCAGAATCTCTTGATTGAGGCGCGGCATGCATTGACTCAGGTGCAAGCGCGGTAGCATGGTCAGCTACGAAATGCTTGTTTCAGCTATTTCAGAGAACCAAAGATATGTTACGTAACTGAGACATTTCCTGTCAATATGGTTTTACTTGACATTGCATCAGTGTCTGACGCTTTGGGAAACGTAAACCAAATGTGCCATGCTCAACAAGTCCAACTCTAGGGTACATCAAGGTTGAGGGCCCTACACTGGCTTTCATGGGCCAACACTGTAGCAAAGGAAGAATTTGCCCTTAGGGCATGCCCACCATGAGGTCATAGAGTGGTTTAGCCAGACAAGATCCATGCCTGAAGTTGTTGAACCTGGCAAAGGTAGATGGCAAGGGCCAGCCAGCCACATAGATGCCACCAATGGACACTCCATGGGATGATGCCCAGGAAGAGGCCATTTCCTTCATGGAGTCACCCCTCAACCCTGCTCCAGGAGATCTACCTACCTGCAGACTTTTGTTCCAGCCCTGCTCCAACACAACTGTCTGTAATTATCAAGTGCTACCTTAGAGATTAAGTAGCTGGTTTAGGTGTTTGTTCAGGGTTGGAGCGGAACTTTGTAGGATGGTAGATCTCCAGGAACAAGGCTGGGAACCCCAGGAGTAGACTCTCACTCCAATAGGACATAGAGTCCAAGCAAGCATAAGCCCCTGACTGGCAGCCACTTAGCACAGCCTCTGAAGCACACAAAAAGCTGCTCTTCCTGGGAGGAAGTATATGGAGGAGAATGAGGGGTGGGATTGCTGTCTTTAACAAAAGTAATCCTTGAGGAGAGCAAGGTGAGACTCACAGTAAGAGCAGCTTGCCTCAGGAACGTGGCTGCAGCGAGGGTGCTGCTCAGGCAAGCAACACACTTAAAGTGCTCATCTGAGAGATGCAGGGCTTCCCTTCATGTGGCACACTTATGGTGCAACATTTTGCAATAGACATGAAATATGCACTTTTAGAGCCGCAGCATATTCTGATGCTGGCAACCCATTCTCACGTCCAATTCATCACATATTGATGCTTGGTCAAGAGCCGTTGCTTTTTGATGCACAGGGTACCCCTTTTAATGTTTTATTCGGGGGTTTCGGGAGGAGCACAATCAGATAATCAACCAATTCGGCACAGGTGTAATTCGTCCTAATCAGCACAACACATATATAAACAGACCGCCTTCTCACCTCCGTCCTGCGACTCCCCACTTCTAATCTGTTTTTATCAAATACTAGGAATAGGGGGAGTTCTCTGGGTTCGGCCTGTATTCCGGACCCGGAGCCCTCTTCCAGGACAGCACGCCAAAATGTGCTTTCTACATGCTCAAGCAGATTGGATCTAAGGGCGAACTCGTGAAACATAATTTTTTATGAAACCTTTGGTGTCAATATGTTGATGTGAAAGGCATTGAGAATATTATCGTCATGATTACATTACATATTGGGTCATAAATTTGCCATTATTGCGTATATTTTGGGGTGCGATTTTTTCAATGCACACAGTCAAAACTATTTTATTTACATTACAATATTTACACATTTATGAGCACATAACCCAAGCCCTTCCCCTAAACCTAACCATTTGTCAATATAAAACACAGGATATAACAGGTAGAAACAACTACAGTAATAATTTATTTAAAAAAATATATATGCAATCTGCATGAAAAAAAAAATAAAATAAATAAAACAAAAAAACATTACGTCAGCTTTGGTTGTGAAATTATTTTGGCTCTTGTGTGTCTTGTGACTAATTGTGTAATGCTAATATTCAGGAGTCTTTTTTTTGTGAGATTTGAGCACTTTGAGGGAGCAGGATCATTTTCAGAGATTAAACACTTATGTTTTACTCTTTTCTTTGTATGGCTTCAGAAGACTTGGAATGCAGCATAACTTGTTTGTAATACGTTTATACTGCTTTTTATGGTCAGTCTTTGCAATAAATACTTGTGACTGTACTTTTATTGGCGTGTTTTATATTGTTCAGAAGTGGGTAGGTTTAGGTTACATGGGTGGGGTTACATGCTCCAATAACAGTATACATTTTAATAAAATGATTTCTACTTTTACAAACATCTGAAAGCAATGTGTGTTAATAAAATGGGTAACTTGAGAGTCAAAAAAACGCCAAGGGCTCTAAACAAAGTGCCAATATGTGACAAGTTGGGTGTGAGGATGTGTTGATGGTGCTCATCTACAGTGAGCAGAGGGCTTCTTTTTCATCTTATTTGGAGTCAGCAAAGAGATATTTATAAGAGATAATATTTGTGCTGAAAGAGAAATATTCTAAAATGCTATTCATAATTCAAGGTGTTTGTGATTGTCTATGTTGTTATTAATGACTATTGCAAACATCTCTTTTTTTCCAAAAGTGTCACTAAGTTTCAGTTCAGGGTCAAACTCGAAACTGGTTCTGCGAAGGAATGATCAAACTTTAATAGGCCGCATATCAAAACTCATCTTGGACCCAAGAGAGAGAAGATCAGAGTACAGAAAAGAGTGCGCAAGGAGGGAACGAAGATCACAATTCACATCAGTGTGTTTGAGAAGGAATTCTGAGGTGTGTGGACATTTGATAGCACTTCCAGATGTGTGTAAATCTCTCTGTTGTGTGTCTCTCTGTGATCCTGGAGTCCATGCTTCATTCTACATTATACTTGATGATCCACTTACTGATGGAGACAAAGCAGAAAGGGAGGCGATTCAGAGTATACTCACCTCAAGAATCAACCAACATGTTGTTGTCCTTATATCCCACAATTCAGAGCACAGAACAGCAGAACTGCCTAATCATATGTTCGAAAGTTATCAAACACAGCATAATTCTAGACGAACCAACGAAAAGTTATCCACGTTGGTAGGAAGATTTGAGCAGAGGGCTGCAGAAAGTAGAGATGGCTACTTATGCACAGAGACATTTTTGGAAGTTCAAGTGGAAGAATTTTTAACATCCAGATTTGAGAAGATTCAATCAACAGGTAATGACAAACAAACACACACACACACACACACACACACACACACACACACACACACATATATATAAGTGACGTTTCATTAACGAATTTCAGGAGGAGCTCGCGCAGATAATTAACACGGCCAATTCATCATCAGCAATCACTCCCTATCCGATCACTCTCCCTATCCAATTACTACAGTCCCTTTAAATAACCAAGCAGTCCTACCTTCAGCTATCTCTGATGTCAGCATCCCTCCCACCCCCCCTTTTATTTTCTCCACACCTCCAGCTGGGGGAGCGCTATTGGGTTCGGGCCAAAGGCCGAGCTCGGACCCCTCTCCCTGGGCAGGGGGAGTGCCCCGGGCTCGGGAATGACTACCGAGCTCGGAGCCCTCTCCCGGACAGCATGCCAAACACGCTTAACTTTTACGCTGTTTATTATATGCAAAAGTGAACTAGTGAAACTAAGTTTGTGTTTTGATTTTTTTTACCCGATTTGTGCAATTTACATGTACCAATTCGGAGGGGACTAACATCTCCATTTTTATTACAGAGGTGGGAGGGTCTGTTTTGTACAACTGGCCGTTGCAGAAATCACATGCTCTGTATGCATGCATTGCGTATAGTCATTCGAATTAATTACCATTTGTACAGTAGCTAGTCTTAACAGTCTATGTGACCTGGCTCTTTTTTTATTTATTTTTTATTAGCAAAAATGTGCATGGTAAGAGCATCTATGGTAGTTCACGTAGGCCAAAACAAATATTGTCTGCAATCACAGACATTCGCATTTGGACAGAAATAGTTTTATCAGAGGATCACTGAGTTTGCCAAAAAACAGCAGGTAATTTTCTCTGGAATTATTACAGAGGCTGTGTAAACTTTTGACATGGCAAATTCAGACGGGATTAAAATCCCTTTCTTGAGAGAGTCAAAGTACATCTGTGAAGCACAAACTTCTCTAACGACCCCCTGTAAAACTAGTCCCGTCTGAATAGGGCTTTAAACACTCACACAAGTTAAAACAAGTGGAACAAAGATTGCTTTTTGGGACATAATCTAAATTTGTCCCACTTGTGACACTGCAACACTAACAAACAATGTTGTGTCACAGTAGGAATGAAGTGACATGAGGAAAAATGATATCAATATTCATATAGATCTGTTATGCTAATAGCTAACTTATATTCAGTGTAGAACATTATCGTTAGAAGAGATGTAATAATTTATCACTAAAAATGCATAATTAATTGTCCATCACTATCATTATGATTTGTTCAGTACAGTTTTATATGCAACTTTCCAAAGATACTGTAACGTATGCGAAGCGAGACAACAGAGTAGGGATCCAAATGCAAGCTTTAATTGTGCAAGAAAATAAACACAGGAAAGAATGTTCTGAGTAGCCAAGGCAATACAAGACTTTACAAAGAAGCTAGGTGTGAGAGTTGTTTAAATGCAGTCCTGGTATGGCAAGCCGTTTTGACTTTTATTCCATCTCAGGATATGACTTCTTGATATCAACAATTCAGTTTTCACTAGTGAAAATGTTTATTCTTGATATCAGCAATTACATTTCCACTAGTAAAAATGCTAATTTTTGATATCAACAATTCAATTTTCACTAGTAAAAATGTTCATTCTTGATATCAAGAATTATATTTTCACTAGTTAAAATGGTAATTGTTGATATCAAGAATTGTATTTTCACTAGTGAAATGTCTCCATAGACTGCCATTCAAAATCAATTGTTGATATCAACAATTCATTTTTCACTAGTGAAAATGTTCATTCTTGATATCAGCAATTAGATTTCCACTAGTGACAATTGCTATTTTTGATATCAACAATTCAATTTTCACTAGTAAAAATGTTCATTCTTGATATCAACAATTATATTTTCACTAGTTAAAATGTTAATTGTTGATATCAAGAATGTAATTCTTGATATCAAGAACTACAATTATTGATATCAACAATCTAATTCTTGATATCAGAAATGCAATTGTTGATATCAAAAATTACGATCTATGGCAATATGGCAAGCCGTTTTGACTTTTATTCCATCTCAGGATATGACTTCTTGATATCAACAATTCAGTTTTCACTAGTGAAAATGTTCATTCTTGATATCAGCAATTACATTTCCACTAGTAAAAATGCTAATTTTTGATATCAACAATTAAATTTTCACTAGTAAAAATGTTCATTCTTGATATCAACAATTATATTTTCACTAGTTAAAATGGTAATTGTTGATATCAAGAATTATATTTTCACTAGTTAAAATGGTAATTGTTGATATCAAGAATTGTATTTTCACTAGTGAAATGTCTCCATAGACTGCCATTCAAAATCAATTGTTGATATCAAGAATTAACATTTCAACTAGTAAAAATGAATTGTTGATATCAAGAATGTAATTCTTGATATGTGCATTTAGAATTGTAACTAGTAAGAAATACATTTTTGATATCTGCAATAGTTTTTAACATTTAAACATATGGCAAGCCGTTTTGACTTTTATTACATCTCAGGATATGACTTCTTGATATCAACAATTCCGTTTTCACTAGTGAAAATGTTCATTCTTGATATCAGCAATTAGATTTCCACTAGTAAAAATGCTAATTTTTGATATCAATAATATATTTTCACTAGTAACAATGTTAATTCTTGATATCAAGAATTATATTTTCACTAGTTAAAATGGTAATTGTTGATATCAAGAATTGTATTTTCACTAGTGAAATGTCTCCATAGAGTGCCATTCAAAATCAATTGTTGATATCAAGAATTCAGTTTCCACTAGTGAAAATGTTCATTCTTGATATCAGCAATTAGATTTCCACTAGTGACAATTGCTATTTTTGATATCAACAATTAATTTTTACTAGTAAAAATGTTAATTGTTGATATCAAGAATGTAATTCTTGATATCAAGAACTACAATTATTGATATCAACAATTACATTCTTGATATCAACAATCTAATTGTTGATATCAAAAATTACGATCCTAATTGTTGATATCAACAATTGCATTCTTGATATCAAGAATTATAGTTCTTGATATCAACAATCTAATTCTTGATATCAACAATTAACATTTCAACTAGTAAAAATTTATTGTTGTTATCAAGAATTAGATTGTTGATATCAACAATTAACATTTTAACTAGTAAAAATGAATTATTGATATCAAGAATGTAATTCTTGATATGTGCGTTTAGAATTGTAACTAGTAAGAAATACATTTTTGATATCTGCAATAGTTTTTAACATTTAAACATATGTATTGTTGATATCAAGTATGGCAAGCCGTTTTGACTTTTATTACATCTCAGGATATGACTTCTTGATATCAACAATTCCGTTTTCACTAGTGAAAATGTTCATTCTTGATATCAGCAATTACATTTCCACTAGTAAAAATGCTAATTTTTGATATCAATAATATATTTTCACTAGTAACAATGTTAATTCTTGATATCAAGAATTATATTTTCACTAGTTAAAATGGTAATTGTTGATATCAAGAATTGTATTTTCACTAGTGAAATGTCTCCATAGACTGCCATTCAAAATCAATTGTTGATATCAAGAATTCAGTTTCCACTAGTGAAAATGTTCATTCTTGATATCAGCAATTAGATTTCCACTAGTGACAATTGCTATTTTTGATATCAACAATTAATTTTTACTAGTAAAAATGTTAATTGTTGATATCAAGAATGTAATTCTTGATATCAAGAACTACAATTATTGATATCAACAATTACATTCTTGATATCAACAATCTAATTGTTGATATCAAAAATTACGATCCTAATTGTTGATATCAACAATTGCATTCTTGATATCAAGAATTATAGTTCTTGATATCAACAATCTAATTCTTGATATCAACAATTAACATTTCAACTAGTAAAAATTAATTGTTGTTATCAAGAATTAGATTGTTGATATCAACAATTAACATTTTAACTAGTAAAAATGAATTATTGATATCAAGAATGTAATTCTTGATATGTGCGTTTAGAATTGTAACTAGTAAGAAATACATTTTTGATATCTGCAATAGTTTTTAACATTTAAACATATATGGCAAGCCGTTTTGACTTTTATTCCATCTCAGGATATGACTTCTTGATATCAACAATTCAGTTTCCACTAGTGAAAATGTTCATTCTTGATATCAGCAATTAGATTTCCACTAGTAAAAATGAACATTTTTGATATCAATAATATATTTTCACTAGTAACAATGTTAATTCTTGATATCAAGAATTTTATTTTCACTAGTTAAAATGGAATTGTTGATATCAGCAATTTAATTTCTACTAGTAAAAACTTTTATTTTTGATATCAAGAATTTTTGTACTAGTAATACCAATAGGAAAGCCTTTTTGACTTTTATTAATTTGCATTAAATGACTACTTGATATCAACAATTAATTTTTCACTAGTTAAAATACAATTCTTGATATCAACAATTACCATTTTAACTAGTGAAAATATAATTCTTGATATCAAGAATTAACATTGTTACTAGTGAAAATATATTATTGATATCAAAAATTAGCATTTTTACTAGTGGAAATGTAATTGCTGATATCAAGAATGAACATTTTCACTAGTGAAAACGGAATTGTTGATATCAAGAAGTCATATCCTGAGATGTAATAAAAGTCAAAACGGCTTGCCATAATTGCTGATATCAACAATTCCATTTTAACTAGTGAAAATAAAATTCTTGATATCAAGAATTAACATTGTTACTAGTGAAAATATATTATTGATATCAAAAATGTTCATTTTTACTAGTGGAAATCTAATTGCTGATATCAAGAATGAACATTTTCACTAGTGGAAACTGAATTGTTGATATCAAGAAGTCATATCCTGAGATGGAATAAAAGTCAAAACGGCTTGCCATATTATTATGGCAAGCCGTTTTGACTTTTATTCCATCTCAGGATATGACGACTTGATATCAACAATTCAGTTTTCACTAGTGAAAATGTTCATTCTTGATATCAACAATTATATTTTCACTAGTTAAAATTGTAATTGTTGATATCAAGAATTATATTTTCACTAGTTAAAATGGTAATTGTTGATATCAAGAATTGTATTTTCACTAGTGAAATGTCTCCATAGACTGCCATTCAAAATCAATTGTTGATATCAACAATTCAGTTTCCACTAGTGAAAATGTTCATTCTTGATATCAGCAATTAGATTTCCACTAGTGACAATTGCTATTTTTGATATCAACAATTCAATTTTTACTAGTAAAAATGTTCATTCTTGATATCAACAATTATATTTTCACTAGTTAATATGTTAATTGTTGATATCAACAATGTAATTCTTGATATCAAGAACTACAATTATTGATATCAACAATTACATTCTTGATATCAACAATCTAATTGTTGATATCAAAAATTACGATCCTAATTGTTGATATCAACAATTGCATTTCTGATATCAAGAACTATAATTCTTGATATCAAGAATTACATTTTTGATATCAACAATTAACATTTCAACTAGTAAAAATGAATTCTTGATATCAAGAATTAGATTGTTGATATCAAGAATTAACATTTCAACTAGTAAAAATGAATTGTTGATATCAAGAATGTAATTCTTGATATGTGCGTTTAGAATTGTAACTAGTAAGAAATACATTTTTGATATCTGCAATAGTTTTTAACATTTAAACATATGTATTGTTGATATCAAGAATGTAATTGATGATATCAAGAATTAAATTGTTGATATCAGCAATTCATTTTTACTAGTTGAAATGTTAATTGTTGATATCAACAATCTAATTCTTGATATCATCAATTGAATTCTTGATATCACAAATATAATTGTTGATATCAACAATTACATTCTTGATATCAAGAACTCAATTGTTGATATCAAGAACTAGATTCTTGATATCAACAATTCCTTTTTGGATATGTGCATAGTAATGAGGTCCTTTTTGGATATGTGCATAATTAAGAAGACAGAATTACGAGGACACCTGCAGGACAATCGACAGATCACATATTTAACTTTATTCACGTTCAACGTGATTATAATTAAAGCTTCGATTGTACTTTAATGTACTATTTATTACTCGTGTTTTTATTTATAATATAAATATTTTAAAATGGCAGCAAAACTAAATAAATGAATGAACAGGGCGAGGGTTACCCCCTCTGGTATATGCATCCCTGCCTCCCCTGCTGAAAAAACCAGCATATGCTGGTTTTTTCAGCAGGGTCTGCTGAATTATTTTTATTCCCGGTAGGGATAAAATGATTCGCGAAACGCGCTTTGAAGTCTCGTTTTGAATCAAACATTTCGCGATACGTCATCCAGTTGGAGCGCTTCGAATCATTTTGCTATGCAATGGACTAAAAAGACGGACTTATCATGTGCGTTGTTAACAGATCACATTAACAGTAGGTTAGACTATAACCTTATACCTGGAAAAAAATTTTTTTTCAAAAGTAACTTGATGAGATATATATATATATATATACATACAGTCAGGTCCATATACTGTATATTTGGACATTGACACCATTTTTATTCATTTAGCTGTTGACCAAAACATATTCAAGTTACAGTTATACAATGAATATGGTCTTAAAGTGCACACTCTGAGCTTTAATTTCTAGGGCAGTCTCATCAAATTGGAAGAAAGGTTAAGGAATTACAGCTCTTTAATATGTACCTCCCCCCTTTTTCAAGGGACCATAAGTAATTGGACAGTTGACTCAAAAGCTGTTTAATGGACAGTAGTAGGCTATTCCTTCATTTTTTCTACATCAATTAACCAGGTAAAAGATTTGGAGCTGATTTTAAGTGTGCCATTTGTATTTGGAAGCTGTTGCACTGAACCCACATCATGCAGTCAAAGGAGCTCTGCATGCAAGTAAAAGGCTTCAAAAAACAAAAGAAATGCATCAGACATTAGGAGTGGCCAAATCAACAGTTTGGTGAATTCTGAGAAGAAAAAGAACACACTGGTGAGCTCAGCAACATAAAAAGGCCTGGATGTTCACAAAAGACGAAAGTATGGGTGATCCTTTCCATGGTAATAAAACATTTTACAACATCCAGCCAAGTGAAGAACACTCTCCAGGAGGTAGGCTATCACTGTCAAATTCTACAATCAAGAGAAGACTTCACCAGAGCACTTCTGGAAAAGCATTTTTTGGACTGCTGAAATTAAAATCAACGTGTACCAGAATGATGGGAAGAAAAAAGTAAGGAGAAGGCTTGGAACAGTTCATGATCCAAAGCCTACAACATCATCAACTGTGAACATGGTGGAGCAGTGTAATGGCATGAGCATGGCTTCCAGTGGCACTGGGTTACCGGTGTTTAGTGATGATGTGACAGAAGACAGAAGCAGCCGGAAGAATTCTGAAGTGTATAGGGATATACTGTCTGCCCAGATTCAGTTAAATGGAGCAAAGTTGTTTGGGCGGCTCTTCATAGTACAAATGGACGATGACCTAAAACATACAGCCAAAGCAACCCAGGAGTTTTTAAAGGTAAAAAAGTGGAATATTCTGCAATGACCAAGTCAATCTTCTGATTTCAAATTGATTGAGCATGCTTTTCACTTGCTGAAGACAAAACTAAAGGCAGAAAGACCCACAAACCAACAACAACTGAAGTCAGCTGCAGTAAAGGCCTGGCAAAGCACCACAAAGGAGGAAACCCAGTCTATGGTGATGTCCATGAGTTCCAGACTTAAGACAGTCATTGCCTGCAAAGGATTCTCAACAAAATATTAAAAATGAACATTTTATTTATGATTATATTTATTTGTCCAGTTACTTTTGAGCCCCTGAAAATGGGGGGTGTGTATAAAAATGGTTGTAATTCCTTAGCATTTTATGTTATATTTTTGTTCAACCCCTTGCATTAAAGCTTAAAGTCTGCACTTCAATTTAATCTTGATTGCACCATTTTAAAACTATTGTGGCATACAGAGCCGAAATTATGAACAGTGTGTCAGTGTCCAAATATATATGGACCTGACTGTATATATAAATATATATTTTAAAAAAAATTATAACTTGCAACATAGCCTACTAAAGGAACATTATGTTTGAGAGATTACATGTCAATTTAATTATGCGCTTCAACGGTGCTTTACCATGAGCAATGTGAACACAGACGCTGCATAGCCTTTCTTTATTGAAAAGATTAATAAACATTGTACAGACACCAGGGGGTGCTGCAGCACCCTCAGCACTACTTCCCGCGGTAATTGGCTAAGAGAAAACCCGAACTCATTAATATGCATGAAACAATTACCATAGCTATTCTTACTAGTAAAAATTCAATTTCATGATATCTTTAAAATTATTTTTACTAGTTAAAATATTATTTAAGATATCAGTAATTCTATTTTCACTAGTTGCAACTGCTTTTGTTGATATCAGTAATTACTTTGTTACTAGTGCAGACTTCTATTTTTGATATCAAGAATTGCATTTCTGATATCAACAATGTAATTGTCACTAGTGACAATGTTCATTTTTGATATCAATATAATTTGTGATATCAACAATTTAATTCTTGATATCAATAACCGAATTCTTGATAACATAAATGAACATTGTCACTAGTGACAATTACATTGTTGATATCAACAATTAACATTTTAACTAGTAAAAATGAATTGTTGATATCAAGAATGAACATTTTTACTAGTGGAAACTGAATTGTTGATATCAACAATTGATTTTGAATGGCAGTCTATGGAGACATTTCACTAGTGAAAATACAATTCTTGATATCAACAATTACCATTTTAACTAGTGAAAATATAATTCTTGATATCAACAATTACCATTTTAACTAGTGAAAATTGAATTGTTGATATCAAGAATGAACATTTTTACTAGTGGAAATATAATTGCTGATATCAAAAATTAGCATTGTTACTAGTGAAAATCTAATTCCTGATATCAAGAATTAATATTTTAACTAGTGAAAAATGAATTGTTGATATCAAGAAGTCATTTAATGCAAATTAATAAAAGTCAAAAAGGCTTTCCTATTGGTATTACTAGTACAAAAATTCTTGATATCAAAAATAAAAGTTTTTACTAGTAGAAATTAAATTGCTGATATCAACAATTCCATTTTAACTAGTGAAAATATAATTGTTGATATCAAGAATTAACATTGTTACTAGTGAAAATATATTATTGATATCAAAAATTTTCATTTTTACTAGTGGAAATGTAATTGCTGATATCAAGAATGCACATTTTCACTAGTGAAAACTGAATTGTTGATATCAAGAAGTCATATCCTGAGATGTAATAAAAGTTAAAACGGCTTGCCATATATGTTTAAATGTTAAAAACTATTGCAGATATCAAAAATGTATTTCTTACTAGTTACAATTCTAAACGCACATATCAAGAATTACATTCTTGATATCAATAATTAATTTTTACTAGTTAAAATGTTAATTGTTGATATCAACAATCTAATTCTTGATAACAACAATTAATTTTTACTAGTTGAAATGTTAATTGTTGATATCAAGAATTAGATTGTTGATATCAAGAACTATAATTCTTGATATCAAGAATGCAATTGTTGATATCAACAATTAGGATCGTAATTTTTGATATCAACAATTAGATTGTTGATATCAAGAATGTAATTGTTGATATCAATAATTGTAGTTCTTGATATCAAGAATTACATTCTTGATATCAACAATTAACATTTTTACTAGTAAAAATTAATTGTTGATATCAAAAATAGCAATTGTCACTAGTGGAAATCTAATTGCTGATATCAAGAATGAACATTTTCACTAGTGGAAACTGAATTCTTGATATCAACAATTGATTTTGAATGGCACTCTATGGAGACATTTCACTAGTGAAAATACAATTCTTGATATCAACAATTACCATTTTAACTAGTGAAAATATAATTCTTGATATCAAGAATTAACATTGTTACTAGTGAAAATATATTATTGATATCAAAAATTAGCATTTTTACTAGTGGAAATGTAATTGCTGATATCAAGAATGAACATTTTCACTAGTGAAAACAGAATTGTTGATATCAAGAAGTCATATCCTGAGATGTAATAAAAGTCAAAACGGCTTGCCATAGTCTATGGAGACATTTCACTAGTGAAAATACAATTCTTGATATCAACAATTACCATTTTAACTAGTGAAAATATAATTCTTGATATCAACAATTACAATTTTAACTAGTGAAAATATAATTGTTGATATCAAGAATGAACATTTTTACTAGTGAAAATTGAATTGTTGATATCAAAAATTATCATTTTTACTAGTGGAAATGTAATTGCTGATATCAAGAATGAACATTTTCACTAGTGAAAACTGAATTGTTGATATCAAGAAGTCATATCCTGAGATGTAATAAAAGTCAAAACGGCATGCCATATGTTGATATCAATAATTAATTTTTACTAGTTAAAATGTTAATTGTTGATATCAACAATCTAATTCTTGATAACAACAATTAATTTTTACTAGTTGAAATGTTAATTGTTGATATCAAGAATTAGATTGTTGATATCAAGAACTATAATTCTTGATATCAAGAATGCAATTGTTGATATCAACAATTAGGATCGTAATTTTTGATATCAACAATTAGATTGTTGATATCAAGAATGTAATTGTTGATATCAATAATTGTAGTTCTTGATATCAAGAATTACATTCTTGATATCAACAATTAACATTTTTACTAGTAAAAATTAATTGTTGATATCAAAAATAGCAATTGTCACTAGTGGAAATCTAATTGCTGATATCAAGAATGAACATTTTCACTAGTGGAAACTGAATTCTTGATATCAAGAAGTCATATCCTGAGATGGAATAAAAGTCAAAACGGCTTGCCATATATCCTGAGATGTAATAAAAGTCAAAACGGCTTGCCATAGTCCTGGTAATGAGGTGCAGGTGTGAGCAGTAAATCAGTGCAGTAAGTAACTAAGAGCAGGAGTGTGTAGTGATTAGTGCATTAGCTTATGGGGGATGAAGTCCATGATGTGTGAGTGTGACACCTGGTGGTGAACGGACAGAAAGGCTACAGACCCGCTTTGTAACAGATACATTGGGAAAGGTTATTATTATTTTAATATATATCATTTGCGTGTGTGCCATAGCACACTGTGAATTTATGGCCGCCGTGATTTTGCCAAGTAAGACATGTTCTTGGATCAACGTTAGTGTCCAATAATATCAACTTAACCCAATACCTACCCCTTAACCTAACCCTAACCATAATTTATTCCTAAAATCAGAGGGAAATGATAGCTTATTAACAAGGGTATAAAAGCATCTAACTCTAATCGTAAGACTAAAACTGACATTTCCTCAAAAATTATCCCTCATTTCTGATTGGTTGAGAACAAGAATGTTGATCCAGGAACATGTTGTACTTGGTGAAATCACGTTCACCGTGAATTTATACCCAGACAAAATCTGAATATGAAAATTATTTAGCTATGCAGTCGCAAACCACTGATTTGTGCTTAATTCACTGATAGAGTTAGAGTTAACACTAATTCACTATACACTAAGGTTGCCCCCGAATAGTCGAAGATTCGATGCATCGATATGCGGAGCCTGATTCCACCACCGATCTCACAGTCGAATCTTCGCGGGTGAAACGAGCATCATACCATTTTGGCATTATGGGGGTGTGCTCAATGTCTAATTGCACACAGAACTACTGGTTTTGTACGGTTATATTAAGTTATATACAGCCTTTGATTATGATAATGCAGTAAAAACAAAAGTGAAAAGAAAGAAGCGTTCAATAAATATTTTTAACGTGTTTGTGAATAAATCCAACCACCCCTGTGACAGATTTAATTTGCACTTTCCTTGATCCATGACGAGATGAGGACCATCTTGACGGCAGGGATTAGGCCGCGATCACACCGAACGCGTTTTTGCAGTTGGAGGCGCCTCTTTTGAATGGTTTTCTGTTGGCAGTGAGCGTTCTGCGCGCTGTTTATGCGCCCCCGGCGCGGCGCGTTTTCGCCGCCTGCTGCGCCTCGCGTTTTTGCAGGAGCGCTCCGAGCGCCTGAAGTTGAAAAAAAATCAACTCTGAGCGGAAAAACGCCCAACGTCATTTGCGTTCTTTTCCATTGTCCAATCGAATTAATGGAGAGGCGGGCCTTCTGTTGTGGTGACGAAAGTTTACCGTTGCTTAAAAAGTCTGGAGACTGCAAGAAATGGAGGAGAAACCTTTGGTGTCTATCGTGGGTAACCCGGAGCTGTATTATTTAGGGTTTCTGCTAATATGACAGTTTACTTAACAGCAAAAAACTACGATTTTAGAGCACTGGCGCTATAATCCTTTGAATTGACTGACAGGACAGCTGTTTTGGTCGTTGCTTAGCAACATAAAAAAAACGGAGCACACTGCTCTTTTATTAAAAGTCACCAAAAAAGGCAGTGCTGTGCGCCTCGCGTTTTTAGAACTAAAAGACGTGTTCTGTGTTTTTATTTAAACCTAAATAAGTTCGTCTGTCAGTTGGCAGGCAGTTTTGGTCGCTTTATTAAAAGTTGTTGCTGTGTGCAGTGTGTAAAATAAAATAAAAATAGTTTTACCCTCCTGCTGACTATAGTGTCGTGCCCCTCCCAACCCATTCACACACACACACACACACACACACACACACACACACACACACACACACACACACACACACACACACACACACACACACACACACACACACACACAAAGGCCTAGATGATTCGACTATCGGTCGACTATAGAAAGATTCGAAAATTCTGATTCGACTATGAAAATTCATAGTCGGGGACAGCCCTACTATACACACTCATTATTGTGTAGTGATTTTAAAGATTTATGTATAATAACATGCTGGCTCATTTGTTATCCAGCAAACACAGGGAGTGACTGTGTCTACTGATTTTTTCCCCCTTTTATTCAGCAGAATTTGTTATTAAGCTTCAGGCACATCCTTAATCATTACAACTATCAAGTAAGTCTAAAAAAGCCTTCTTTTTCAGGTTTACGAGAAAATGCAGATGATGAACAAACAGGAGTTGGGACAATTGGAACTGGAAAAACCATTGGGACCCATATCGGATTCACTGAGCAAATGAGTAAAGATGATTGTAAGACAAGACAAGCAGAGTGTTACAAGGAATATAAAGAAAAAAACAAGTTCTTGCCTAAAACAGAAACTTCATTTAAGGTAAGTGTTCTAAGTGTTCACACCTGTCAAGTTTTGTTTGATTAAAAACAAACTCTGCTGCGAGTGCTCTGTTGGTTGGTGTGTTTTATTTGAGTAAGTGTGAATGCTGCCATCCAAACCCTGGTGCGCGATAAACAAGCAGACAAAGACTGCTCGAATAAATTGTAGGTTTTAGGCTTTTTAAATGCATGACATGACTGATAAATGTTTTCTGTTAGAGGTGTTGTGCTTGAAATTTATGGTCAAAAAATGTCATAGGATACCACATTGCTAATTTAAATTTCTTTATTACCTCCCATTCATTTTGATATGAATAATCAATGAGAAATTTTCTTGACTTTAAAACTTTAAGACTTAACCATGACAAACATTAGTTTAAAATAATCCAGTCAGGTTTCCTGCCAGGTTTTACCAGGACATAATATGTTTGCTACTTATAGTTTCCCTACAGCTGTGTTTCTCAAACCTGGACCTGGGCGCCCCCCATAACACTGCACATTTTAAATGTCTTCTTTATCTGACACACCCATTTCAGGTCCTGGAGATGTTTTCTAATGAGTTGATGAGTGCAGTCAGGTGTGCTTGATTAGGGAGACACACAAAACGTGAGAAACACTGCCCTACAGGAACTCACACTGTGTCAGAAGAGCTTTGGGAACACCTCTGCGTGACCGCGCTCTGAAGCAAAGCGTACATGACGGCAAGTCAGACCATCACCATGGTGGTGTTGCAGACTTACCAAGCTGAACTGCTAAAAGAGGCTGCAAACTCTGTGCCATCAAAGAGGCTGCTAGAAGCATTGGGTGGTCTATGGCAGCCTTGATTGCAATGGAGAATCTGTGGCTGGACCTGTCTTAAATAAAATAAAAGGACAGGATCTTTTGCTGGATGCCCCTCAGTGATACTGTCGTCGATAGGTTCCAAGAGATAGCACTCCCTCCACCAGCTCCTCGTATCGGGAAGTCCAAAAAGCGGAGCCTCGCCTCTCAAGCCCCCCCAAAAAATCTAAAGTCAGAGCAGCACCATCGGTCGGAACCTTCAAAGCAGAAGAAGGATCAAAGGACCATAGTTCTGGCTAAGCAGGTTTTGGTCAAAACTCCTAATGCCTTTGGCACAGGACTTCTGAGGGCAGGTCCCTTCTTTGGGGAAGAGTAGCGTAAACCTCATCATACAGTGCTTGTCTCTCCCTAGTGTCCTGAAGAGATTGGTCTGTCAACCCAGCTCTAAGGGACTCACATCCTCCAAGGAGGTTAGTAGAGCAGCTCAGTCATCTGCTTCAGGGCACCAAGTTGACTATTCAAAGTACATCAGAGGTTAGTCTCATAAGACTGTTTGCCTTAGTAGACCATCTAGCAACAAATGTGTCTCAATGGGTCCTGCTGACTGTAGAAAGAGACTACAGAATCCAGTTTGCTTCTCGTCTGCCTTGATTCAACAGGGTCAGTTCCATTCTGGTGGGCCCTGAGCAGGCTCTGGTAATGGAACAGGAAGTAGAAACTTTCTTGAGGAATGAGGAAATAGAATGTGTTCCACCTTTCTTGAGAGAGTCTTAGATCTTTAGAGTCTTAGATTCTCTCTCGAGGTTTTAGATTTTCATCAGCTTAACCGCTCAGTCATGAGGCACTGGTTGGAGCAGATGGCAGTTCGGCATGAAGTCGTCATTCTCATCTATATGAAAGAGCTGGGGTTAAGGCTGAACACCAAGAAAAGTGTGATTTCTCCAATACAGAGAATCACTTATCTGGGCGTGGTGTGGGATTCAACAACAATGCAGAGTTGTCTTCCTCCTGCTCATATTGAATCAATTCTCAAAGCTCTAAGGATAGTGAGAGAAGTCCAGTCACTCAAACTGTTTCAGACTGTTAGGTCTGATGGCACATGATGGTCCCATCCTGAGATTTGGCCGTGGTTCTGGAGGTTCTCTGCAACCCTCCCTTTGAGCCCTTGGAAGAGGTTCCAGAGAAGTTCCTCACAGATAAGACTGTGTTTCTTTTGGCCATCTCTACCTTGAAGAGAGTTGGTGACCTTCAGGCCCTCTCTGTGGCTCCTTCATTTCTTGAGTTTGAGCCTTGTATGGCTAAAGCTTTCTTATACTCTAGACCAGGGTATGTACCTAAGGTGCCCATTGCTCCACAGCCAGTTGTGCTGCAGGCTTTTTGTCCTTTTCCCTTTAGGGACCTGGAGAAGCTTAACCCTTTGAGGGTTTTTTGAGGCCCTGGAGAAGTTTTGACATGCCCTGACATTTTATTTTTCAGTATCTTAAAATATTAAAGGCTAAAGTCTGATAACACTGCAGAAACTGGGCTACAATAATATGTGAGAAGACTGAATGTACATGTTTGTGTTTTTTTAGAAAACAACGTTTATGTAGGATAAATTAGTAAAAACAAACACTTTTAAAGCTGCAGTCCATAACTTTCTTGGTTAAAAATTATACATACATTTTTGAGCAATTACATAACCAGCCAATGTTCAAAATTATTGCCTTACTTTAGCCCGATTCACAATGGTTATCTTATAATAATGTTGTTAGTTAGATCCATTGTTGGTAATAATTTAAAAGGGTAGGGGACTTGCAGGCCCTTTCATTAGCCTCCTTCTGCCTAGATTTTTCCCCTTGAGTGGTTAAAGTTATAGTGCACCCTAGACCAGACTATGCCCCCAAAGTGCCTTCCTCACTTTTTTATCCTGTCATTCACAAGGTTTTCCTCTCTCCACCATTTGACTTGCCAAACCAAGAGAGGCTGCATAAGTTATGTCCAGTCAGTGCCCTTAGGATTTACGTTCACTGCTCTGGCCAGTGGTGTAAATTCGATTAACTCTTCTATGTTTTGGTGGGTGCAGCTGAGGTTCTGCTGCCACCAAGCACAGCTTATTGCATTGAGTTACTGATTATATTTTTGGCATATTAGACAAGCAGTATTGCTTCACTTCTAGGTGTCAGAGCCCACTTTATTTGGAGTGTAGCTGCTTCAAAGACACCATTGAAAGGTTTGAATTTATTATATATTCGTGCTGCAGCTCATTCATCAGTTTTTTTGTATACTTTTCACAGCCCTGTGAGGTAGGCTTCACTTGAGCATGGCAGTGTGGGTATTGATGTTCCTATAATGTCAACACCATGATGCAGCATTGAGTTCCCTCAATGAGAGTAAACAATACAGAGTTACATATGGAACTGGTTCCATGAGAAGGGAATGTGGTGCTGTTTCGCATTACCATAGACCAAGTGCCTCTGTGTGGCTTCTTCAGACAAATTAATCTAATGATGTCTATTGCAGATGCCATTTTATGGTCTTGGTCACCTGCTGTGAAAAGATACAAACCTTGCACTGCAAATAAAAAAATTCTGATTAGCACCTAAATATGTACTTATGTAAGGCTTTCTATGAAATAAAGGACCAAGGAGGAGAAAAAGCAAAGAAAAAGCAAGGTCCCAAATCAGCAGGCAACCCAGGGGCAAAACCAGGACAAAGTAAAACCAGGCAAATGATCCAAAATCTGGCAGACAGGCAATGAGAATGAGGACAATACTGAACTGTGATCAGGGACAAGCAAGAGTCAAACTGACAGAGCACTCCACATGTAAGCCATGAATGATAACATGTAGACAATACTATAAAAAAATGGAGAGGGCAGTGTGAATTCCAGAAAAGAAATGCAAAGACATGAACCTTGGGTGAGACTGGGCGAAAAAGGACAAAAAAAAAAAAAAAAAAAAAAAAAAAAAAAAAAACAACAGAACTTGACAAGACTGACTAGACCAGTAAGACAGACAGGAGAACCAAAACACTCTGCCAAATAACTTAAGCAAAAACCAGGAACATATAGCATAAAAATTAGGAGGATGAGAACAGAAGAGAGATAATGAAAAATAAATCAAAAAGAGATTAGGAGAGGGGAGATCAAACCTGACACATCATTTTATTTATTAATTTATTATTATTATTTTTTTTTTGAATTTTCATTACTGTATATTACTGAAATGTGTGTACACCAATGGATTAAGCACTAAAAGGTGAATCAACAAAATAATTTAGCTACAGTGTGTATGTGCCCATTGTTTATTTGATACATTATGTTTATCTCAGCAAGGTAAAATCTGACCAGATGAGAATAAGAGTGCAACCACTTTTTTTCTAACAGGAGGAAAACAAAGACTTTGGAGTAAGCAGCCCAGACCAATATCTTAACCAGGCAATGACTGAAGAAACAACAATACAGCATCTACTTAATAGACTTAATCTTGAAAGCAGACACTATATATTGAGAGCTGCAGATGTTCTTCAGTTAACTGAACATTCATTACAGTCCTGTGAATCTTGTGCTGATGAGGAGCTGATTCAGACTTTCCTACAAAAACTACTGATGATGAACTACAGAGCAAGATATATTAACACGACCAATGTACAGGATCACATACAACAAACAGATAATGACTCACTTGAAGATGAGGGTGATATTTTCAAGGAAATGTCGTTTTGTAGTGAAATAAGCAAAACTGACTCTCTTCACCCTATGGATGTTCAGATGGCTGTGTTTCATTATGCTGATGGTTTCCTAAAGCAGCTGATGGTGACTAAACTGTCACAATGTCAGTATGCTCTGCCTCTGCTTGTTCCTGATCCATTTACAAAACAAATAGATTTTCCTCTCTGGACATTTAGACAAATCAACAAGAGCTGGAAGGTTAAAAACACCAACAATGAATCCATCAGTCAAATGCAGCCGATCTGCAAGGCACAAACCCCAATGGTGTCTTTCTTTAGGTTTGGCTCTGTGTCCTCATCCAAGTCTCTTCTGATGAACAGCCTGATCAATGAGAAACACAACACATTCTTCCACAGGAACTGCCCAGGAAGCAGCACATCCAGAGTCCTGATGGATGGAGTGGTGGAGATTGCCTGGTACTGCCCGTCTGGGAAAAACACGGATAAATTCACTGAATGTGTTGCGTTCTGTAATCTTCACGGTGATGCAGAAGAACATGAGAAACAGCTGCAGATACTCACTGAAATGGCCACAGTCAATGTTGTTCTTCTATCACAACTTGACAGGAATGACAAAAGCACAACAATGATACAAAACCTGTACAGGAACAGAAAACCGCTCATTTGTCTTTTTACTGAGGACATGTCACCTCTCACTAACACACGAATAGGAAAATATAAGATTGGTTTGAAAGGCAAAAATCAGTCAGCTGTATCTGAAGAACTCAGAAAAGCCATAAATACTTGTATCTCGTCTTCTGGACCATCTTTCACTTTTCGACTTGAAGATGTGTCCAAATGCTCAGACATCATAGTAGATGAGGAAGCTGATGATGAATGCAGGAAAGGAAGAGAAGCTGCACAGCAGTTGATGAGTTTACTGAAGAATAAAAATGTAATAGAAATCAAAGAATCATTTCTGCCCTGTCAGGGGAAACTGTGGCATCAGTGGTGTCAGAAGAACAAAGAACTACATCGACCTCAAGTAAATGACATAGAAAAGAAAATAAGCCAAACACGCACAGATATGTTGGAAATCCGTCAACAGCAGCATAAATCTGATATCAGTGAGTTTATGAAGCTCTTTATTATTCAGATAAGCTCACATGCAGCAAACAAGATGTTTTTTCTTAAATGGCTTGGAATACTCCTAGATGAATATACATCAAAAGACGTTTCTGATCTTCATCACAAATATGATAAAAAGAAAATGTCAAAAGAACTTCAAGCTGCAGCATTTGGTTTGGAGCACATCATGAGGGAGATTGGTCAGATCTATGAATCATGTTCATCAGTGAATAATAGCATGGAAGACCTGCAGCTGAACTTCTCTTCTCTCCCGGGTCTTGCAGCAGAGCTGATGATCTCTGGATTTCCACTGGAGCTGATGGATGGAGATGCTGCTCATGTTCCTCTGATCTGGATCTCTGCTGTTTTAGACGAACTCATGCAAAAACTGGAAAAACAAAGAGTTTTTGTGCTGTCAGTTTTAGGGATTGAGAGCTCTGGGAAATCCACCATGCTGAATGCCATGTTTGGACTCCAGTTTGCCGTCAGTGCTGGCAGGTGCACCAGAGGAGCTTTCATGCAACTGGTCCAAGTGTCAGACAAGATAAAAGCGCAGATGAACTTTGACTATATTCTGGTTGTTGACACTGAGGGTCTTCGTGCTCTAGAACTGGCTGGAAGATCAACAAGACATCATGACAATGAATTAGCCACATTTGTTATTGGTTTTGCAAATCTAACGTTAATCAACATCTTTGGGGAAAATCCATCTGAGATGCAGGACATTCTTCAGATAGTTGTTCAGGCCTTCCTCAGGATGAAGAATGTCAGACTATATCCCAGCTGTGTGTTTGTGCATCAGAACGTTTCAGATGTCACAGCTAAAGAGAAAAACTTGGAAGGAAGGACACAACTACAGAAGACACTGGATGAGATTACAAAACTCACTGCTAAAGAGGAAATGTGTGATGCTGAATATTTTAATGATGTCATTGAATTAGATATACAGAATGATGTGAAGTATTTTACTCAACTCTGGGAGGGCAGCCCACCCATGGCACCACCAAACCCAAACTATTGTGAAAATATTCAAGAGCTAAAAGAATGTATTATTTCTCATGCCTCAAAATCAGATAAAATAATGCTGAAAGACTTGAAAAATCGTGTTAAAGATCTCTGGGAGGCTCTACTGAACGAACGATTTGTTTTCAGCTTCAGAAATTCAGTGGAGATTTCCGCATACAGGAAACTGGAGACCAAATACAGCAAATGGTCCTGGAGTCTTCGTAGTGCCATGATGGATATTGAGAACAAACTATACAACAAAATAGATAATGACGCAATTCACGAGGTTGAGGAAAATGATCTTCAAATAGAACTAAAGAATACAAGTGAAGAAGTGAAAAAATCAATGTCAGAATTCTTTGAAAAAGACACAGATGCTGCTTTACTGATTCAGTGGAAAACATTATTTAATATCAAAATCAAAGAGCTTCAGGAAAACATTGTGAGAGAAACAAAAAGGAAATTAAATGGGATTCTTCAGCAACGTGACCTGAAGAAAAAGATTGATGCACAAAGGACACATCATGAAAATACTCTCTATGAAATGAGCAAAGAGTTTGCCTTGAAACTCAAAGAGAAAACAAATCCTAAAGAAACTTTTAGAAAGGAGTTTGATTTGTTTTGGAAACAGAGTGTGATAAAGATCACCAGAGACATCCCTGCAATCAAAGACATTGACATATTTAGAGATGTGAGAAAACTCCTCATTGAAATCTATGAAAGTATCCAGGTGGACCCCTGGCAACAGTGCCAAGAATACAATATTTTCACGGTGTGGAGCTATTGTGAATACGTTAAATTCAAAAATCCTACAAAAAGATGGATCAGAGAGGCTTACAGAACAGATAAAGAAAAATTTGGACAAACTCTGTCTCAAAAGGATGAAGACCAAATAAGATCATTAGTCACAGATGTTGTTCAGCAAACAGACAAAATGATTCAGTCATTTAACATTTCAAAGGTAGGCTACAACAACAGCCGCATTCAACAAATCATAGATTACATCAGGAGGAGAGTACAACAACATGAAAATGCGCAGGTGAAATATGTGTTCAAGAATGAATTCTTCACCGATTTGGTTCTTTCCATCTGTAAGCGAGCAAACAAGATGATCACTGACCAACATAAGACCTTCAGGGAAGCCAATGATCCTGTTATCTATTTGGAGAAGAAGAGAAATGAGTACAATAGTATTTTCCAGAAATACTGCCATGGGGCTGCATCAGCTGCTATTTTTGGTGCGATCATCTGTCAGAAACTTAAGAAGGCGATTGAACAGAGTGTCTACAAGAAGTGTGCCAGTGATCTGACAGAAGAAATGAGAACAAACTGCTCATCATTGAATGGAAACAGATCAAAACTGGAGAAGTACATCCTAAAGACACTGGCAGAGGAGGAGGATTTTGTCAAATACACTGACTACTTGAATTATCCCAAACAGCACCTTAAGAGTTTCATCAAAGATGAAGTCAGTCAGTACATCACTGATAAGTTCAGTGTCAGTGTTTTGCCCAAGATGAAGGAGAACATTACATTTCTGCAGCATAAAATCAATGAAGCAGCACATGAATCTACTGAACACGTACAAGAGACCGGTGGAGATGTTGGTTTGTGGTTAAAGCATTTTACACAACAGCTCTCAGATGTGCTGATTTTCTCTGAACAAGACCTCAGTGGAGTGAAACATAATGATGTTGATGATTTCAAACTTCTAGAAGAAGTGATAGGGAAAGAACTTAATGCTGTAATGTCTGACATCAGCAGTAGCTTCAACACGAAGACCTTTCCAGCAAATCTGGACTATAAGGACAGACCATATGAGCCTCTGAATGATCTCTTCTCTCAGTGCTGTTGGGTTCAGTGTCCATTCTGTAGAGCCACCTGCACCAACACCATAGAAAACCATGATGAAGATCACAGTGTTCCCTTCCATCGTAGCATTGGACTGAGTGGCATTCATTACAACAATACATCCAACTTGTCTACTCATATCTGCACATCAGCAGTAGCAAACAGCAATCTATATTTTTATCCCGTTGAATCAGATGATAAAGTCTCATGGAGCGAATACAGAAGAGCAGGAGCAGAATATGAAAAGTGGAGCATCACCCCTGACCTCTCTGAACTGCCCTACTGGAAGTGGTTTGTGTGCAGGTTCCAGAAAGATCTTGAAAAATACTACAATAAGACATTTGGAGGTCAGGGTGAGATTCCAGATGAATGGCGAAAATACACAAAACAGGACGCTTTTGAGAGTTTGGATAAATACTTTTGACTGAACAGTTAAACTAACTGAAGTAAAATGTGTATTGATTTAAATTATGGGGTACATTTTAGTTTTGGTACCTATTCTAACCATTAACTTTTGCCTCAACTAAATACTATCTATAACTTAAGTATTAACTGAACTAATTATGTTGCCTTAATGTTAACATTTTTGGGGATATCTTTTTTTATTTAATTAGTTACTATGTTACATTTCATTTAAAAACACACACAAATATTTATTCATGTATACTTTAAGCCAGAGCAACTGATAAAAAAAAAAATATTACAGGCAATTTGTTATAGAAGCTAGCAGTATCCATAACAAAATGATTACAGGCACAAAAGCTGGAAATAGAACTCAGGCACTTTAGTTAAGTGCTTGATGTGTGTCTTTACCTGTTTTGATGGTTTCAGCTGATCAGGTGGGGGTTGGCAGCATGTTCCACTAGAGGAACAGAAAGTGTAAAGGTTTGTAAACAAATATTTTTTGACTTCTTGTAAATAGTGTACAGTTAATAAATCATCCAACATAATTTACATCACTTTACGTCTGTTAAATTTATTGTGATGCACTACATGTGCTACACTTGTTTGAAACTTTCAAGACAGTCCATGTATGTTCTGCGTATGCTGTGGTCATTCATTTTTTGATTGATAGTAGAAAATGAGAAAATTGTGCCATTTTCATTTTCTTTTTTTTTTGTTTATTAACCTGCACTCACATTGCACTTAATGTTTCAGGCCTGAGAACATTTACATCATAACAATGAACTTTTTTGTTTTGGGGAAAACAGGAAGAAAAATGCTAATAGATCATCTAAAAGATTTATTACTTATTCAGCACTGCAATTTTCACTTAATTGTGCTGGACATATCAGAAGATTATTGCTAATGTCAAGGGAGTAATTTTCAGCTTTATTCATAAACTACAATTCCTGTATTCCTCAATAAGGTGAGAACTAGACCTGTTCTAAACCTATAGATTCAAATTAATTGAAAAGTGTATTATCCAAGTAGTAAAAGATGCTTTTTGTTGTAACGATTGGAATCTCCATGTGAGATATTCCAACACTATCTCGCGACAATTCGTACATATTTGACGAGGTGGCTTATTCATACGACCTCACTCATAGGATTTTGTATGATTTGTCTAGACCCCAATGAAAGGTTTAGGGGTGGGGTTAAGGAATAGATAATTCGTGCAAATTTCATACAAATTGGATAACTTGTAAAACACCTACGATTTAGCCAAAATTTTACGAAATTGTAAAAAATTAGCCACCTATAAAAATATGTACTAATTGCCATGAGATCAAATATGCAGCTTAAATGAAATTGTCATTCAACCCGATCTTATGGGGGTAGAATCGAAGCATAATTAAAAAAAAAAAAAAAGATTACGATCCACAAATAAATGTAAAGAGATTAACAAAAGATTTACAATATTGACAAATAAATAGAATGAGATCCACACATCTTAAGAATTTCACAGTTATGCTTTAAATTCACACAAAAGATAAAATGAGATTTGAAAATTAGAAACATATTCACAAATATCTTTTTCTCACAAATACATCTCTGCCTGGTTTTCATTTGTAAATCGCGTTCTGTGCATTTGTAGATCACTGCACGCATTTGTGGATTTTGAAACATTTACAGCGTCAAGACACTGACAATCCACACATGCGTGAACTCTGCCCACCGTTTATTTAGGCCAATCAGTTTAGTTTTACTTTGCTGACCAATCATAGCACGTTCTTGCTATAACCAATCACCTTTTGCTTTACAATCAAGCGGGATGCATGCCGGTTAGAAATCTGTCTGCGTGTCTGCGCCAATAGCCTTGTGGGCAGTACACCGACATGCAGCGCCATTGCACTCCGGGCGTCCCGTATTCGAATCTCGACTCGAGGACCTTTCCCAATCCCACCCCCTATCTCTCTCCCACTTCGCTTCCTGTCATTACTGATCTGTCCTATCATAATAAAGGCAAAAATAAATCTTTAAAAGAAATGTGTCCGAATTACGTCTGCCTTGCGCTGATGTCATGCTGACAAAAAAAAAAAAAAAAACTTTTACACTGAAAAATTAAGGCTATAAACAGAGGTTATTTTTAGTTTCAACAACAGCTTGACACAGCAAACAAATGCTTTGAGAAGCAAAATCACAGTTAACAGATGAAAGGATATTAACGCTATGACAAAGATAATTCTTTCCATTGTTGTGAACTTTTTCTTAGAGACCAGGAGACGTTTGGATATCTTGAAGCAGAAGTTTCTCTTTATTGAGATACGGGCTGTTCGTCGCTGCAGTCGTCTGACTAAGGCATATACATTACAGTTTATATACCTTTCCAGGGGGAGGATTACATAGAGGTGGAGACAATATAAACAAAGCATGCAAATGCAATACAGGAATCAGCCCATTACCAGAGTTCCCCCAGCCCTGATCTTATTATCATAACAGTGTCATTCAAAGGCATAGTTGCTAATCCAATCAGTCTGACAGTATTGCCTATACCTTCACATTATCATAGAGACAAATTCACACTTAACTTGCTAAACCTTTTCAGGAACTGCAAGAGAACAGAAGCTGTTGCAAGCTGGTAGGAACCACTTGCTACAAACTTTGCTTGAGAGAGTAATTTGTCTGATATCCTCATATTTATCATAAATGAACAGAATCTTAAATTTGTAATCCTTCACCATCAGCAGATATTCAAATTAATTTTTTATCATGAAGAAGAGACAGATATGAAGAATCTGAAGAATAAAGCTGTATTAGATGCAGGTAATCACACTTACCTTCTTGGTTCCTGTCTGCCGTGCTACTGAGTGTAGCTCCATGTAGCATTTGTTTCTCAAACAACAGTGGTGAGCCAAAATCTTTCAATAATCACGGTGAGTAATGGCTTCTTCTCCTGCTATTGTTATATGCACCGCTTGCTACGTGTAGGTTATCTATCCTTGACGGCAATGAAACAGTTCAAAACACAAAGGGTTTATTAAACAAAACAAACTCAGATAATACATGGTCAAAAATGCAACATAACATGCTACCTGTCCCTTTTTAAAGCTGGGTGGCCTGAACTGAGTGATGTGATGTTTGTGTTTGATATTGTTCTCTCTTAACCCTCTGGGGCCTGAGGGTGTTTTGAGGCCCTGAAGAAGTTTGACATGCCCTGACATTTGTTGTTTTTTTCAGTATCTTAAGAACATTTTAATGGCTAAAGTCTGATTACATTGTAATCAGCACATATTGGGCTACAATAATATGTAAGCAACATTAATGTACATGGTTGTGTTTTTGAGAAAACTACGTTTATGCGTGGTTAGTGAAAAACTAAAGTTTTGAAGTCACTGAAATAAGGCCATGAAGCACATATAGGACATTTCTTTACAAGACTTTTGATAATTGGATGTCGTAGGCTAGAATTTTATCAACCAAATGATGTGAAAATCATCTCGTTCACTCGTTCAGAAAAAACAATATATTGATATAAATTTTCTAAAACATGTTTTGTGATCGCAAGGGATTATTCATAGGTGTGGCAATGGCCCATGAATATTTAGCAATTCACACCTGAAAGACAAAAGGGCCCTCCCTAATGGCCCCATCAATGACTGACTTGACTAGCAGAAGAAGAAACAATGTGAGAAGATTCAAAAAAATCGTTTTTTATTTGTATTTTATTTACAACACAGTATAATCAAAACATACATAATGAAGGTCAAAGACACAATATTGAGCTCCCTCATCTAACCACACAGATGTGCACAGACTTTGTGGCATTTCTGAAAACTTTTTCTGAATTCAGTTCAACAAATAAAACAAGTAAATCTTACCTGATATTAAAGTGTGTGCACTTTAAATATCTGTATTTGTACTGTATTTTTATCTGTATCATCTGAAGTTTGTACAGCGCTCTCAGAGGAAAACAGTTTGAAGAGACTCAAGGAAAGGACAGCAAGATTCATCTGTTGAGCAGGTTTCTGAGCACTAAAAACAACAAAAGCAAAACATCTGTGAGCCTATTCATATTAGGAGCATCTATAATAAATAAATACACACACATACACTACCAGGCAAAGGTTTGGACACACTTCCCTTTACAGGGGAATAACTGGTATAGTATATAGTCATAGATTCTAGCATTTGTACTAATATAAAAAAGGACATGTAATATCTGAGAAACTAATAATTATTGTTTAGCACTATAGACCTGTTTCCTGAGTAAACGATGAGCGCCGCCATTACGAATTCTAACGTCAGATTGAATGCTTTTCTGTTCCGGTTTCCATAGGAACCCATTCAAATAGCGTCCATCTGTTTTTAATGTAGCTAACGTCCGCTGCTTCGTGTCATCTACACACTCATTAAAGTGAGGCACTGACAAATGACGGTCATTGCGACATTGCCAAGTGATGGCGCTATGGAGCCATGTGCTTTTTGAAAACATTTTAATAGGTTTAACGTTAGTTTATTAGCTCGGAATATACCCTAATTTGACTAGAAACAATGCAGACCGGAAATGCAAAGCATTCTTTCAGTTAAGAGTCGGACTTACTTCCGTGTTTAGGAAAAACGTCTATATTACGAATAAACGTGATGTAAACATACATTCAGTGTAAACACTAATTTTACTTTTACACCCTACTGTTATACAATAAAATAAATAAATATGATCTTGCATCTTACATAAACATATTGTCATAAATGCATCTTACAGTCATAAACGCATCGTTTTCTAAAACATAAAAAAAATATCCTGGCATAGTTAGAGATGCAATGCAATCAAACGTACTTCATAATGTTTCATTATGTATATAGTCAGGAATTATAGTTTGGAATAAGTCTAACTAGTAAAATGTGTACACGTTTTGTCAAAGTAAATAACAGCGAAAGCAAGTAGGAAAATGAAAGTAAGACTTACTCATGTAAATGTCTCCTCCTGCTGGGTTTGCGTCGCATCGCATCGCGTCCTTCTTATGATTGAGGTAAATATAAGTCTTATTCCTCACAGCATGTCTTCGTTTCAGAAACGAACTGTAACCAAGATGAACTTGAAAAGACGTGTTTCTTTGTTTGCTGTGATGTGGGAGTTTCCTTGCCGCACTTGTAGCACATGGCTAATTTAAATATCAATCGTTCTTCGCACATGGGCGTGATCTCATTAGATATAATCAGTTGCAACTGGATAGACTAGACATATCTTTTGTTTCATATGGATTACTTTATTACAGAATATTTGTTTTCGCTAAAACTTACTTCGTTTAAAAGCATACATATCAAGCTTTCTGTAGATACCACTCTTCTGTTTGTGTGCTGAGTATTCACCGAGTTTGAATGATTTAAGTGACGCATTTCTAAAAGCAGTTCGCGGAGACAGAGAAAACAGAAATCACACTGTTTGTTTTCTTTATTCTATAAAAAAAGCACAGCGTTCTTTTGCTCTTGTTAGTGTGCACAAATAAAACTACACACTTAACAGCTTCCAATGATGTATAGCTCTAATTTGTATGCCTGAAACCGACAAAGTATTTTTAGTGTCTTTTGCACTGATCTTAAAAAAGTAGGTTGGTCACGCCGGCGTGACCGTCGGCCCCAGAGGGTTAAAGGGTTTCAGGAACGAATAGCTTGTCCTGGGGGCATTCAGGTGGGACTCCTGAATCATCGTTGGCCAGTTCAATCTCAGTAATAATGTCCCATTGGATGGGTGACAGAATGAGAGATGGGGAAATTATAGTTTCTGGTACTTTGGGGTCAGAATTGTCGCAACAGTGCGTCTGCCTTAGTGTTCTTGGACCCTAGCCAATATGTGACAGTGGAATCGAACCTGGAGAAAAAAACATCCATCAAACAACCATCTTGCCTGCCTAGGATTGAGTTGTCAGGCTTCAAGTACTCAAGATACCGGTGATCAGTTAAAACAGTATATAGATGCTTAGCTCTGTATATAGATGCTATAGAACTAAAACCTCTGATAAACCTGCGGTAGAAATTGGCAAATCCCAGGAAGCATTGCAACTCTTTGATGGTGACGGGCAGTGGCCAGTTCAGGACCGCGTTGACCCCTTGTTCACCCTCACAGCTTATCACGTAGCCAAGAAAAGAGACGAATGTCAAGTGAAATTCAAACTTCTCTACTTTGGCGTAGAAAAGGGTTTCTTAAATCTTGTCCTGGAGGGCCAATGCACTACAGAGTTTAGCTCTAACCCTGATCAAAGTCACCTAAGCTCCTTAAGTGCTTCTCAATAGATCAAGGTATCATCAATGTATACGATGAACTTGTTGAGCATGTCTCTGAATATGTCATTTATGCATGATTGGAAAACGGAAGGACAATTTAAGGCCGAAGGGCATAACCTGGTTTTCATGGTGCTCAGTGCTTGTGGATAAGGCCGTTTTTCACTTGTCTCCCTCTCAAATCCAGATGCGATTATAAGTGCTGTGTAAGTCGAGTTTGGTTAAGAATTTGGCGGTTCTCAGTTGCTCTAATGCCAAGAGAACTAGGGGTAGAGGGTAATTCAGAGGTCCTGGTCTTGCTGAAGGTTTCACATAGTGGTAAACAACAGGCAGCCCTGGGATGCTTGTCTCTTTGGGGAGAGGGTGACAGGAACCGTGACACAATTATCAGCATTAAGGGCTAAAAATAGGTACACTCACTCGGGATTGGGATGGACAGGACACTCTCATATGGCCGGGCCCGCCACAGTAGAGACACAGCCGTAAGCTGATGCGACACGCTCTCTCTCCTCAGGCGAGATAAAGTAGGTATCAACTTGCATAGGTTCAGGATGGTCAGGGGTTACTGTTACAGTGAGACTCGTGGCGGTAGGTAACGTGATTTGCAGAGATCATCAGTCTGGATGGTAAATTCGATGAATTGATCTAGAGTTCTCCTCTCATCTCTGTATTATAACTCAGTCTGAAGATCATGGTTTAAGTCCCTTTGAAAAAGTACCTTCAGGGTATCCCTCAGCAGTGAGGGTACGAAAAGAGAGAAAATTCCGCTGCCGACCACCTCCCCTAGGTTAATACTAGTAGGTGATCGCCTGAGCGAAACTTCCCAAAAAATTTTGAGAAAAATTTGAAACGTGGAAAATGGCGAGCCGCCATCTTTCCACATGGCCATCATCCACTCTAAAGCCCCTTCCGTATGCAATGAACAGACAAGCGAAATCTTCCCCTTATCAGTGGCATACAGGGCGGGTTGTTGATTAACAAACAGTACATTGATGCAAAAAACCCTTACAATTAGTTGGATTACCGTCATATTTCTCCAGGAATGCAAAGTGAGGACTGATGCGGCCATGACGGAAACGTTTGTTGGAGGATTGGAGGGCTCAGGAGAGGAGACACACAGCACCTGCAGCGTCTTGACTAATTCCTCCATGAGAGTGGTAAGTCTCTGCAGCTGATGTTGGTGAGTGGCTAGTTGGGAGGCCTGAGCAGACAACTCTGACGATGGATGGAAAATTGCTGCTGGATCATGTTGCAGTGAAGTAGTACCGCCGCTCCCTATACGCAGAGTACGCAGTCTGCGTAGGGCACCAACTGCCAGGGGAGTAAACAAAAAAAAAAAACAAATAAACAAAAATATAAAAAATATAAACGTATATATTGCATTTTACAGTGAACGCAGGGTAGGCTAGTAAGCACACGTGATGACGCTCCCTCATCTCTTTTTACGGCTGCCTAGTTGGCCAAAAATGATGATAATACTTGATGAACAATGTGTCTGGTCCTGGAAAGAGACATCAACAGTCCGGCGCCAAGAAACGAAAGAAAAAAAAGCCCAAGATGAAGCCTGTGCATCACTTTCAGGTGCGTTCATAATCCTGTGAAACTTTAAAGTTCTGTCGACGTTAATAATGTGTTTTAAAGTCGGTAATAATTTCACGACGAACGCATCTTTCCTAATATGAATACAAGCAGATCTAAGTAAACAAAATGATTTAAAATGCATTATATTAAAACACAGAGGCAATTATGATTATTGATTAATAATGACCATATGGTGTCATTAAATAACAGTGTTATATACATAATCTAATACAAAATTAACAGTTTGCATTACAATTTGAATAGAAATGCCTGAAAAGGGCACCAAAGGCCTGGGAAATGCAGTTGTTACACTTACATGATGATCGAATTCCTTGTTGACCAAACATTTAATTAAAATATCCACATAATCTTTTCATAATCTTATCATTTCCTCAACAAAAATATGTGGACATCATAACCCTTGTCTGCTTTATTGACAAAACTGCCACATGTACAGTGCATACAAGAGTTTTGAAGTTTCGTTTCTCTCTCACCCTTGGTGCAAGCAGGTAAAAACACAGAATAAAAATATATTTAAAAAATACAGACAAATACAAATATTATATATTCTATAAAACAAAATTTACAAGCATGGATATGATAGAAAGATAAAAAGGCAGATAACCATGGTTTTATAGTAAAACTGCTTAATTTCCTTTTGTATGATTCTGAGACTATTAAATCAATCAGACAACTGTATTAATAAAATCATAGCCATTGGAGGTAACTCTTTGTTGTTGATAAAACTGTTTTATTACACCGATCTTGCTATTTCGCTCTTTATTTACCTTTTTGACCAAAAATAACTGTTTATTTAAAAGTGCGATCAGTAATTCTTCAGATAATATCTTCTGCTTCATTTAATGCAGGGTCAATGCTGAAATACCTTTGTAAATTTTGAATTTGGAAAGCTCCAGCAGATGACAGTGTTGATTTTATTTCAGTTTATTATTGTTTATTTTATTAAGATTTCACATTTTTAAATGTTTTATTTAAAGTGTAATTTTAGTTTGTATTTTTTGCTGTAGAGCTACAATTGTAATTTATAAATGATACAATTTATTTATGTGTTTACTTTTATTTGAAGAAAGTTCTATTTTGGCCCCTATAGTAGGTGTTTTTTTTATTTTTTTATTTTTACTTCCGTAATATTTGGGGGAGGGGGCACAAAAGTAAATTTCTGCTTAGGGCACCCATTTGGCCAGCAGTGGCGCTGCAGTGAAGTCTCCTGTAACGAATCATCGCTACAACCTGGATCAATTTGCATCTTTATTACAAACACAGATGTACAGGTGGTGGTCAAAACACAGGTAATGGCAGCAGAGCAAGGCAGACAAAAACATAAACATTAGGGGATAAGTGATTGTCAGTCCTCGAGCGCGGACAGATGACAGCGGGTAAGTACTTAAATACTGTATTTTCAATAGGCCATTGATACGTGTAATTGCTACTACATAACACGTCCTTGTTTCTATTTATGTACTTATTCATTTGTATTTACATTTAGTGGTACTAGAAAGCAGTTGTTCGTTTCTGTATATTTGTTTTGCTAGTGATTTTGATTTAAATTGTAGTTTTAATTGCACTTATTCAAATTAAAATACTGAGCCGACGGCCAAGGGAAGCTTTTGTTATTCTGTCCAGAGGATGGCAGCCCACTTCTAGTCTTTGGGGACATTCACCTCGACAAACCCTATGCTGTAGACTTCCATTCACTCCTAGCTTCATTTGATCTAAAACACATTATCACTACATACACTCGTAAATCTGGAAACCAACTCAATTTCATTTACACACGCAATTGTATTACAGACAACATCTCGGTCAAACCCCTACACATCTCTGACCACTTCTTCATTACACTTAACCTACATCTTGCTACTTGTGCGCCCCCAACCCCTCTACCTGTTACTTTTAGACGAAACCTACACTCTCTCTCACCCTCCCACCTTTCTTCTTTAGTATCCTCCTCTCTTCCCTCTCCAACCCACTTCTTATCCCTGGATACTAATGCAGCAACTGACACCTTATGCTCCACTCTTACTTCTTGTCTATGATATATGCCCTCTCTCCTCCAGGCCAGCATGGGCTGCTCCTTCGAACCCTTGGTTATCCGATGTTCTTCGTGAGCATCAGTCCAAACTTAGGGCAGCCGGGAGAAAATGGCACAAATCTTAGGATCAATCTGTCTTGAGTATGTATCAGTCTCTGCTTTCATCTTTCTCTACTCAAGTCCATACTGCCAAATCTTCATACTTCCACAACAAGATCAACAATGCTCCGGACACACGCAACCTTTTCAAAACTTTTAATTTTCTGCTCTGTCCCCATTCTGAGGCAGAAGTAACCAAACTTCTCCTCTCCAGCCATCCGACGACATGTCCTTTAGATCCCATCCTCTCACACCTTCTCCAAGCAATCTCTACTACAATCCTACCAGTGCTCACACACATCATCAACACATCTCTTCTCACAGGCACTTTCCCCACTACATTTAAGCAGGCCCGGGAAACCCCACTGCTCAAAAAACCTACACTTAACATTTCACTCATAGACAACTACAGACCTGTCTCTCTCCTTCCATTCATAGCAAAAACATTGGAACGAGCTGTTTTCAACCAACTATCTTTATTTCTCTCACAGAACAATCTATCGGATGCCAGTCAGGGTTCAGGAGTGGCCATCTGCAGCTTTTGAAACAGTGAATCATCAGATCCTCCTGTCCACCCTTTAATCGCTGGGCAGGGACTTCACGTCGCTGGTTCAAATCCTACCTCTCTGGTAGGTCTTTCAGGGTGGCCTGGGGAGGGGAGGCATCCAAAACTCATCAACTGGTCACTGGAGTTCCTCAGGGATCAGTTCTTGGATCCCTCCTCTTCTCCATATATACCACATCTCTGGGCCCCATCATACAGGCACATGGCTTCTCCTACCATTGCTATGCTGATGAAACACAGCTCTATCTTTCATTCAAACCAGATGATCCATCAGTAGCTGCATGGATCTCAGGCTGCCTGGCGGATATCTCTGCATGGATGAAGGAACACCATCTACAGCTCAATCTAGTTAAGACTGAGCTACTTGTCTTTCCTGCCACTCCAACTTTACAACATGACTTCTCCATCCAGTTAGGTTCATCAACAATTACCCCATCGACTTCAGCCAGAAAAGACGCCTCATTGTACCACCACAGAGAGGCATGAAATCACTTTCCAAAACATTCTCGTTCAACGTCCCTGCCTGGTGGAATGATCTTCCCACCCCTATCCGGAATGCAGACTCCTTAACTGTCTTCAAGCGACTGCTGAAAACCCATCTTTTTCTACACTATTTGACTCAAAAAAAAAAAAATCTTTGTTTTCCTCTATTTCTTGATCTTCCCTTTCTATCCTGTACTCATCTAACAACGCCTGATATATGGTATTTTTGAGCACTTTCTATGTTGATCTCTTTTGCTTTGGACAAAAGCGTCTGCTAAATGAATAAATGTAAATGTAAATGTAGACAGGCGAAAGGTTGTGGCAGGCAGCAATAACAACGGTAATCCAAAATAATAGGAAAAGTCCAAGAGGCAGGCAGTGAGAGTTCAGTAACCGGGGGCAGGCAGGGGTAATAACAAAGACAGTCCAAAAGAAATAAAAGCTCAGTAATGTTCACAGGGGCAAAACAATAATTCGCGAAGGGCCTTGGTGTGAGCATGCTAAAAATAGTCGGGTTAACAGGGTTCAGGTGTCAGAGGTGATCAGTACCAGGTACAGGTGTTATGGGAATTGTAAAGTGAAACGTGATTGTTTATAGATTGTGCTAGATTGTGCGAGATTGTGCTATGATTGTTCAGTGAAGTGTGGCTGTTGTCTGACTGGCTTGAGCAGACAGTCGGTGGAGTCCACGCATTTGTGGATCGTCTTTGTTTGTTGTTCAATATTGTTGACATTAGTGATGATTGTGAAACATTGAGATGAAAATTGTACATAGAGAGAAGGGGGAAATGAAACATGCCATTTTGGAATGTTGGCAATACACATGGGAAAGAGAAAAACTGAAAGGCAAATTTGAAAAGTAATTTTCTTATCCTTGAATAAAAATAATTAAACAGTTCAGAGTAAAATACAGAGTATTTATAAACAAATAGAGCTTAAGTCAAGTCAAGATTATTTATACAGCGCTTTTTACAATACAAGTTGTGTCAAGGCAACCTTACAGTATTAAAATATTAAAATAGGGCAATAGTGTGTCAATAATGCAAAAGTTCCATGTTGCATCAAAGTCAAATTGCAGAGGACTCATCTGGTTCCCATGGCCTTGCCTAGGATTTGTCCCTAGAATGGGTCTTTATTCTAGATTTAAACTGACAGAGTGTGTCTGCCTCCCGAACAGTGTTAGGTAGATTGTTCCAGAGTTTCGGCGCTAAATATGAAAATGATCTGCCGCCCGCAGTTGATTTTGATATTCTAGGTATTATCAAATTGCCAGAGTTTTGAGAACGCAGCGGACGTGAGGGACTATAATATGATAAGAGCTCGCCCAAGTACTGAGGAGCTAACCCATTCAGGGCTTTATAAGTAATTAGCAAGATTTTAAAATCTGTACGATGTTTAATAGGGAGCTAGTGCAGTGTTGACAGAACTGGGCTAATATGGTCATACTTTCTGGTTCTAGTATGAACTCTAGCTGCTGCATTTTGGACCAGCTGGAGTTTGTTTATTAAGTGTGCAGAGCAACCGCCCAGTAAAGCATTGCAATAATCTATCCTTGAGGTCACGAATGCATTAATTAATGTTTCTGCATTTGCAAAACGGAAAAATGCCTTTTTGCAATTGCTAGAAATGTGGCTTTCGAATAAAGATTGCTATCTAAGTGACTGAACAGAATTCAAGTGTAGTTCAGGCAAACCACTGATATAGTAATTAATAACTGATCGCTAACCTTATCAGCTGACGCTCTGTTGATCACTTACTTCACTCACTCTAATCAACAAGGACCATTCAAATGCATGCTCTTCAGTCTGTTGCACAGGCATTTGCATCGCCCTTTACCTCCTAGCAGCTCCATATCAGCATTGGAGTATTCTTAGAACTATTATGAATTTCTTGTCAGTCTCTTTATTTTGTTAAATAATTTGTTGTAATTTCTGCATATGTGTACATAAAAAATATTTGGTTATTGTCAGGCTGGGAGATTCATGCCTAAAGAATGTATCCTAAACTGTGTAGAATGGCTGCTGAACCCCTTAAAGCCCATGCTTTTGCCAAATTGCCAATAAATATATTATTAGTCAGAAGTGGTCCTGACTGAACTGTTTTTGAAGTAGGGGTTTATTGGAAAGGATATAAGGAAATGTAAGTAAGTCGGAATTGTAAAATAAGGAGGAATCTTTTTCTGTTACAGCCACACGTCACGAAGTAACACATTTGCATAATGTCCGCCCACATTCTACATCGCAGTCATTTGCCGTGTCGAGCCGCGCCGCATCCAGTGTAGACACCATTATAGTTTCTATTGGATTTTGTCACGCCACGGTGTAGACACGGTGTCATTTTCTTGTCGCTCAGCCACTTCAACCATTTCATCATCAGACGCCGTCTCGAATTGGTCAGGTAAAATCGATACCATCTTTTCTATGTATTGACAAGTCTCCAGGGCTGTCATTCAGTTATGGCAATGGGCTTTTCGTTTCCTACACGCGCTGTACGCGCCGCGGTAGACCAATCCAGAGCTCTCTCTATGGCTCTGGACCAATCATAAAGGACTGCGCCGTATAACCAATCACAGCAGTGAGGGCTCACGGAAAGGGGGGTTTAGTGAGACTGATTCTTCGAACTGCTTCGTACAAGTTGTTTATGAATCATTTAGAAATGAGGTAAAATTAAATCTATTTTTGGAGAAAACTAAAGTGTTTTTTTGACCTTTCATACATGTAAACTCATTTTAGGAGACTTTAGGAAACAATATTATCAACCTTTACACTAGCATCATAGGAGCACTTTAAGCATATTGAAATGTTGAGTTTGTATTTATTTAACAAAATGTGGTTTTGGCCAGAACATTAACTATTTGGGTAATTGTGTGGTGTATGTGTGTTTCTGTGTTAAGAGTTTAGAAAAAGTACTTCAAGTATTGGTAAATGCTTGTTTAGCAATTGAAAAAACTGAAATCATGAACTTTCGAGGAGGACCATTTTATATTGAGGTCAAAGTTACTGAGAACCATAATACAACATTAAGACAGGAGCAGGGCTTATCATAAGCCAACCACTAAAAACTTTGACTAGTTCAACAGTTGATTTAAATGGATTATATAGAGACATCAAGCAAATATGCAGTGCAAATATAAGTTTGTGATAAGTGCAGATAAACTATATAGGTTATGAAAAACATTAAGATGGGAACAGTGCTTATCTTAACACAGCAGCCTATAAAAAGTGTCCACCTTTCATGCACAACAACAGTTTTCTTACAGGTACTGCCATTCCATAGTGGAAGCCTCCTCAGGTAAGCGTATGCTGTTTCCATTGTCTTTTATTTATTTATTTTTTAAAAACACTGTAACATTGGTTATTGGTTTTAAAAAAGAGAAAGCAGCGTGAATACTCTTCTTTACATATAGCCTACAGTGAAAACAAAAATGTTTATTTAATTATACAATTTAGCATTTGAAAAGTTGTTATCCAAAGCAGCTGATTGTTTTCACATATGCTTTCATTTTTAAATTAGGTAACAAAGTCCTTTTCACACAGTTGTATATTTCAGGAAAGGCGTAATCTCTGAAATATTAACAACAAATAACAAAAATTTTAATGTGGCATTTTCCTTCACTACAATAAAAAATCCCACTGTGTAATGTTTAGAGTCCAAATGATGAAGGGAAGAAAGTCCAAACCACAGTTAAAAACACAAAAGGTTTATTAAACAAAACGAATTCAGATAGGCCATGGTCAAAAATGCAACATAACAGTAATTATATATACAGTATTTATAAGTATTTTTAGAAGATAGCACTGCGGAGGGCTGCCTTGGTATGGAACTGTCCAGTTGTCTTAACTTCTTAGTTTGTCCTATTTTCCAAGTGCGAATTTCTCGTTGTTTTGAACAAACTGCAAATGCTTTGTTACATTAATGCATTTGATTATGTACAATTGTCTGACTTTTCCTACTTTATGTTGATCAAAATATATTATACTCATTCTCTGTTGAATAGTCCTGCCTTCCAAAACATCTAGGCATTAGTTCAATGCAAAATGGTCGAGCTAGTTGTCATAATCTGTCAAGCATATTTTCCATACAAATGTTTTAGACTTTTTTTGTTAATGTGTTCTGAATTGATGAATTGTACAACTAAATCTTGAATTTTACTAATGACGGGAAATGTAAGATGTTCGATCAACCAATGACCAAGGCCAAGGATGTAGCCATGTTTCCATTGAAAAAATGGCCACTATTGTGGACCTTGTTCTCAATTATGGAGGTCATGTGGCCAACTGCTGAGGCAGGTTGAAAGATGAAGGTGAATATTTGGAGAACAGCTGTGGTCCAAACATTCATTATAGTGAAACAAGCTTATTTTGAGACCTATGTGAAGTGTTGTGTTAGTCTGACTGAGTTTTGGAGATGAGATCAACTGTCTGGCCAAAAAACATGTTTGGTAATGCATTCTGTATGAACAGTTTTGAAATAGTGGCTTCATTATTGAACATTTCTTGTTAGCAATTGAAAAAAGGGGCAATTAGTTCTTCTCATGGGTGATAGCAGGTGTTGGATAACATTTTTTATTTCATTTAGATTTGTACAATATACAGTCAAGCCCAAAATTATTCATACCACTGGCATATTCTGACTTAAAGTTATTTTTATTTAACCAGCAAGTTTTTTCTTTGACCGGAAATGACAAAGGCTTCTCCCAAAAGATAATAAGACAATGTACAAGAGGCATCATTGTGGAAAAAAAAATATTTCTCAGCTTTAATTTACATTTGAACAAAAAGTGACATGTCCAAAATTATACCCTTTGCAAACTGTCACAGTCTATGGGAA
>NC_133385.1:34467153-34487153 GCF_049309525.1 Garra rufa | reverse complement strand
TAGTGTTCAAGCAACGGGCAAAAACTGTAAATCCAATTGAGAATCTGTGGAGGAAGATAAAGACCTTAAAGAGCTGGAGCTCATCGCTAAAGATGAATGGGCAAAAATACCAGTGGAGACATGCAAAAAGCTGGTAAGCAATTTGTAATAGCCAAAACAGGGGCTTTTCTATTGATTATTGAGAAGGGTATGAATAATTTTGACCATGCCACTTTTTGTTCAAATGTAAATAAAAGATGAGTAATATTTTTTTCCACAATGATGCCTCTTGTACATCGTCTTATTATTTTTTGGGAGAAGCCTGTGTCATTTACGGTCAAAAAAAAAAAAAAACACTAAAAAAAAAAACACTAAAAAAACGTGCTGGTTGAATAAAAGTAACTTTAAGTCAGAATTTGCCAGGGGTATGAATCATTTCGGGCTTGTATTTATACTGTATATAAAACAAAACTCCCTGTTGAATACAATAAACATGAATTTTCATTAGCATATTTTGTGCATCTACAGCTGAAAATGTTTTATAAGTAATAGAGAACACACCTATTAGTTTTAATTTTAAAATTTACTAGAAAAACTTCATTTTGCAGTAAAGTTGAACTGTTTGGTTAGGGTAATGCTGTGTTTTGATGGCTGTGCTAATTGTTTTGAGAACAGGTACAGTATATTGCATTGGAGAAAAGTGTCAAATTGATTGAGAAAAACTGTAAAGACCCATCTCTTTAACCTGGCTCATACATAACAAACTAACACATATCTATAATCCAAATCCATTAGGATTTTTAGGCTGCATTAATAAGGTCAACTGGAACCAGAAACACATCTCATACTTGTTACATCCTAAGAAAAAAATGTCATTTTTATTCCGAGATCACTATATTCACCCACAATCTCTATCATTTTCACTTTCATGGTCAGATATTCTGTAACGCTGAAATTCCAAATGATAAAGGAAAAAAAAGTCCAAAAACAGTTCAAAGCACAAAAGGTTTATTAAAAAAATGAACCAAAGTCCACAGTCAAGAATACAACAAATCAGCGTGTAAGCATAATACAACACAACACGAACAAAAGAAAAACAGATCACAAAGAAAATACCAAATAAAAATCCATGAAAATTAAAGCAAAACAGTAACACACTGTTGTTGGAGATTTGTTAGGAGAAACAAAACCCAGTTTAAAAGCTCCACTAATTTATACCATTGCTTGATTCAATGTGAAAGCAGTATACACCTTTGTCTCCTGCACTGTAAGACCTTTCCAGGCATTTTTACAGTAGTATATTGGCAACACTGTAGCCAGCTATTTGTTGTAGGTCATACATCTACAAAAGCTTTTACTGAGGTTAAATTTTGAAGTTTGCATTATTTAGTAAAGTGATTTTTACTTTAGTTAAAAACATATATAACAAACATGACTAATGTAACCATTTTAAAGAAAAAGTTTTATAGCTTTTGGAGGTTGGGGTTGGTTCCCTCTGATAGTCAGTACAGTAATATACGCATTTCTTCACATTTTGAACGCACAAATGTTATTTTAACACAAATATTTTGGTTTTCACCATCATTTGGATCAATATTCGTCAAACTGTTTATATGCTAAGTTTTGATTGTGGTATCCCAAACATCGTTTGCAACAAACAACACTTCACACAATATCTTTTATGTCACATTTTATTGTTATGTCACACCATTAAGACATATTTGCATTACACTGACTTGTTCACCAGTTGTATGTGACATATTTTATGTAAATACAATTAGCTTTCTCATTAAAGTGTATCTTTCTCACTAAAGTGCTTCATTCTCACATGTTTAAAGCCTCTCGTTTTAAATAATAAAGTGTTTTAATCCATTCATGAATGAGACAGAACAAAATAGATTTCAATGCGGTAATTTCTGTTCACCAGAGGAGCATAATGCTGCATTTCCACAACTCTCTTTCAAAGTACATTCACTAATCCAATTACTGAAAGAGAAAAAAAAGATAAACGCAAAAGACAATCAAATGTCAAGAGTCTAACTAAAGCATCACCATAATGATGACTTACAACATAATCAAATTGTGAACTACAGGTAAACCTCTGTTAATTCTCAATAAGATCTTAGACAGATGACATAAATAAAGTGAAAGTGGTGTCTGTTATAAGTGAATATGTTAATGGTGTTTGTGTTTATTTCTCCTCTGGTGAGATCTTGACAGATTTAACGTGCTCATCTGTTATTTACAGTTGATGTTCATCTAAGGCTTTGTGACTTTTTTAAATGTTCTTTTCTGTTTTTGGTGTAATGCAAAGAACAAGTATTTAGCTGCTTTCAAAATGTAATTAGACAGCAGTTAGACTGAGGTGGATTACGTTTGTCTTGTTTTCTGTCAAGGACAAAAGGTTATTTTGTTTTTAACAAATACCCATGTGTCTCTCTCATAGGTCTTTGAGAAAATGATGTTCTGTTGGTGTGCTCTAGCTCTGTTGACTCTGGTCCCAGAGGTTACAGGTAACAATGCTGGAGTTAAAGTTGCAATAACCAAGAAGGGACTTGAATATGGTAAGTGTGAGCTAAATATATAACTGTGTTCTGTGATATTTCAAATGAATCTGGCCACAACATTATTATACTGACACTGTGTAAATGGATTAAATACATGACCTGAATTCATTCTATTTACACATCTTTACACATCATTTATTTATTTTTTCATTTTTTTGCAGTACCCAATATAAAGTTGAGACTATTCATCATCTGTAAATGTTTATTTATTTCTATTAATCATTTATTACCTTATGGACATGGGAGTTTTCACTGTTTTGGGTTTTTAGTAAAGTTTGCTAAATGCTTGCTATGGACGTAACACAAATTTGACTGCAAAACATGTTTTTATTGCTCCGCCACTTATATTAGTATACTATTGTATATCATTAAACAGGACATTTTTTGAATCATACAGGAGAAAACAAATCAGCTTTTCCAAGAAAATACTATTTATCAAAACAATGTAAGAAAAAAATATGGAGCCCCCTTCTGAAGTTCCTAGAAAGTTGAAAACTGCATATAACCAAATAGAAAAGTTGGTGTTTCGACATGCACTTTAGGTTCTGATTGATATTTGATTCTGATTGACATTAAGGAAGTCATCTTCTTCCAATGAGTAATAGAAATTTGAGTTCTGTCCTTCCAGTTTAATAATATTACTTTTTTTTGCTAATATAGATTAAATAAAAATTCCTTTGGGGTGCTAATATGAGAGAGATCACCTAGCAGTAATAATAAAGGAGATAAGGAAATACAGTATGTCACAAAAGTGAGTACACCCCTCACATTTCAGCAACAATTTTTACTATATCTTCTCAAGGGACAATACTAAAGAAATGAAACTTGGATATATTTTAAAAGTAGTCAATGTGCAGCTTGTATAGCAGTATAGATTTACTGTCCTCTGACAATTACTCAACAGTATGCAATATGTTGTTTAACCATGCAAAGCCACATGTCACATTCATCATGTTTATGTTTTTGTCTGCTTGACAGGACCATACAAAGTTGTGCATGTTGTATTAGAGCAGTTAAAATTAGTTCTTTAAGTACAGTTCTCTCATACTGACCACTGGATGTTCAACATGGCATCTCATGGCAAAGAAATATCTGAGGATTTGAGAATTATTGCTCTCCACAAAGATGGCCAAGGCTATTAGAGGTTCAGTAACACCCTGAAACTGAGTTACACTACAGTGGTCAGGGTCATAAAGAGGTTTTCCAAGATGGGTTTCATTCGGAACAGGCCTTGCAAGGGTCGATGAATGAAGTTGAGCACTCGTTCTGTGCGTCAGGTGCAGAATCTGGCTTCAAAAAACAGATGCATGAGTGCTGCCAGCATTGCTTTAAAGGTTGCAGAAGTTAAAGGTCAGCTTGTCAGTGCTCAGACCATACGCCGCACACTGCAACAAGTCGGTTTGCATAGGCGTCATCCCAGAAGGAAGCATCATCTGAAGCTGGCTCACAAGAAAAACCACAAACAGTTTGCTGAAGACAACCTGTCTAAGAGCATTAATTACTGGAACCATGTCCTGTGGTCTGATGAGACTAGAAGATAAATTTGTTTGGCTCAGATGGTGTCCAGCATGTGTGGCAATGCCCTGGTGAGGAGTACCAATAAAATTGTGTCTTGTCTACAGTCAATCATGGTGGTGGTAGCATCATGTTCTGGGGCTGCATGAGTGCTGCTGGTACTGGAGATCTGCAGTTCATTGAGGGAAACATGGACTCCATTATGTACTGTACATTGTGAAGCAGAACATGATCCCTTGCCTCCAGAAACTAAGCTGAAGTTTTTCAACATGATAACGACCCCAAACACACCACCAAGATGACGACTGTATTGCTGAGGAAGCTGAAGGTGAAGGTGATGGAGTGGCTGTTATATATTTATATTCTACATAACATGAATACGCTGAGACTGTTGCTGTGTCAATTCACTTGCTCTTTACTGAGAACTCTGTTATCTGTTTTTCTTCGTTAACAACACATACAAGGGCAAGATCTAAAGCGCCCTCCAGTGCTCAAAACATCTAGTGCATATATCACATATTCCTCCCCACGTAGTATAATTGTACTCACAGTAACAATTTTATACACATTTAACCCCCCCCCCCCATTTTTTACTTAATATGCACACAACATAGCACAATAATATCCCTGTGTAATATAACATCTTTAACAATACCAAGAATACAGAACAACTGGATCAAACACATGAATCATCCAATGAACAAAGTGCTTATTCTTTTAAATTGCATTTAGCGCAGGAAAATCAACATTTATACAACAGATTCGGCTTATACCACCCAGGTTATCTTTTTAAGGACTAAACCATACTGGGGGTTTGATGGTACGTTCAGGATAACGCTTAGCCTCTTTGGGTGGAGTGTGTAACACAGCTTCAGTGTCCCTTGTGGGTGAATCTTCAAGTTGTGCTGATTCAGTAGGAATTGGATCGGGGCTAGGGTCTAATGTCTCTCCTGACAAAGGCCATTCACCCGAATCTTTCAGATTTCCTCCCAGGACATCAGTGGTCACTGGACCCATCTCGTTTCAATTGGCACAGTCATTCTGATGTGCCAACATCTGATCTACATGACGCCTCCAATGAATTGAGAGTCCCACATCAACAGTGTATGATACAGGACCTTTCTTTGCTGACACCATGCCAGGCATCCACTTCTTTCCCCGCCGGTAATCCCGAACTAATACCCTATCACCCACTGCAAACGCTCTGTCTTTAGCATGCACTTGACGTCGCTGGCATAGCTTACCTTGAGCTTTTTCAACCACAGAGGCAACATTCGGTTTCAACAGATCAAAGCATGATCGCAGTCTACGATGTAGGTACAACATGGCCGGTGATTCCTTTGTGGTGGCGTGTGGGGTATTTCGATATGCCAGTAGAAAAGTGTCCAGCCTTTGTTGAATGGATGTTGATCCTTTTGAACAGCGTAGCGCCCGTTTCATTGTCTGAACCATGCGTTCTACCAAGCCATTCATAGCTGGATGAAAGGCTGCAGAACGTGCGTGTGTCACTCCATTGGCCTTGAGAAATGTCTGAAACTCTACAGAGGTGAACTGAGGACCGTTATCACTAACCAGCACTTCGGGAAGTCCATAACGACTAAACAGTGTCCTCAGCACCTGAATGGTGTTTGTAGATGTAGTTGAATCCATCACACATACTTCGGGCCACTTGGAGTGAGCATCCACTACTACCAGATACATGTGTCCTTCAAATGGACCTGCGAAGTCCACATGTATGCGTTGCCATGGGGATTCTGGCCATTTCCAAGGGTGCACAGTCAAGAATACAACAAATCAGTGTGTAAGCATAATACAACACAACACAAACAAAAGAAAAACAGATCACAAAGAAAATACAAAATAAAAATCCATGAAAATTAAAGCAAAACAGTGACACACTGTTGTTGGAGATTTGTAAGGAGAAACAAAACCCAGTTTAAAAGCTCCACTTAATATACACCATTGCTTGATTCAATGGGAAAGCAGGATACATCTTTGTCTCCTGCACTGTAAGACCTTTCCAGGCATTTTTACAGTAGTATACTGGCAACACTGTTGCCAGCTATTTGTTGTAGTGTCATACATCTACAAAAGCTTTTACTGAGGTTGAATTTTGCATCCACTACTACCAGATACATGTGTCCTTCAAATGGACCTGCGAAGTCCACATGTATGCGTTGCCATGGGGATTCTGGCCATTTCCAAGGGTGCAAGGGTGAGGGTCTGGGAGCTTTTAGTGTCTGCTGACAGGACTGACAGTTCTTTTCAATTCAATTCAAGTTTATTTGTATAGCGCTTTTCACAATACGAATCGTTGCAAAGCGCTGTACTAAAGTTTAGGCTACTACAATATATTTAGTAATTTTAGTATTTAGTGGTGAATACTGTATGTCAAGTCGATGTACATATGATATAAATGTTAAAATCAGTAACTGTGTAATCGAACAGATGATGAACACTAATTGCAATGATTATGTGCTGTGATCAAACTTGTAAGAAAATTATGTAGTGCTGTATGTTGTTTCAAGGCTGGCATCATCTGCGGTCCTCTGAGGGGTCGGCATCATCTGTTCTTCTGAATCCAGACTGAATCTTGTGTAAATCCTAGTTACCACGGGATGGAAATCCCGTGGCAGAAACAGAGAAACAAATAGAGAAATAATTAGCGTAGCTGCTGTTCCAACTTCCAACCAAACAAAAATGATGTGTTTAGCCCAAGCTGAAGAATATTAATGTGCAATTTGATCAGATGTAACTGAAGTACAACGTTATGAGATACATTATGTGAATGCTTGGCTAAAGAGATGAGTCTTTAATCTAGATTTAAACACAGAGAGTGTGTCTTTGACAACTGTTCGACTTCATTATCAACACCTGGCCACCAGACATAACTACGCGCGACTGCCTTCATCCTGACGACCCCTGGATGTCCTGTATGTAATTCGGCCAGCACCTTGGGTCTCAGCTTAGGGGGGATGACCACTCTCCAGCCCCACATGAGGCAACCTTGTTGCAAAGTCAACTCATCCTTCCTGTTCACATATGGAATGAGCAGATCATTTGCATCTGTGACATGTGGAAAATGTCCAGTTGCCACCATCTCCATTACTTGTGACAGGATAGGGTCGACCCTTGTCTCTTTACAGACATCTGCACACAGCACTGGCAGAGCATCAAGCTGTTTTACTTGAAGTAATTCCGCCGTATCCATTTTAACTTGAGGTGCAGTTGGCAGAGGTAGTCGTGATAACCCATCCGCGTTACAGTGGTGTGCACCTTCTCTAAACTGAATATCGTAATCATAGGCAGCCAACAGCAGAGCCCAGCGTTGCAACCGAGCCGCAGCCATGGATGGAATGGCTTTTGTTGGACTGAAGATGGTTGTAAGCGGATGGTGATCCGTGAGTAATGTAAACTTCTGCCCATACAGATATTGATAAAATTTCCGTACTCCAAAAACAATACCAAGTGCCTCTCTTTCAATTTGAGCATAATTTTGCTCCGCTTTGCTCAGTGTTCTTGAGGCAAAGGCAATTGGTTTTTCCTGTCCATCTGGAAAGATGTGCGAAATGACGGCACCTACTCCGTACGGTGATGCATCACAGGCCAGTCTGATAGGTAACTGTGGATTGTAATGTGTCAACACACTCTGTGATAGTAACAAGTTTTTATCCTTGTCAAAAGCATCCTCACACTCCTGAGACCACAGCCACTGTTTTCCCTTGCACAACAGAGCATTAAGAGGGGCTAAGACTGATGCAAGATTAGGGATAAACCGACTGTATTAATTTAGAAGTCCCAGAAATGAACGAAGTTGATTGACGTCCTTTGGTGCCGGTGCATCCACGATTGCTCTGACCTTTTCTGGTGACTTATGAAGACCCTGAGAATCTATGATATGCCCCAAGTACTCGAGCGAATCTTTAAAGAATTCACATTTCTCTCGCTGGACGCACAGCCCAAATTCACTTAGATGACTGAGGACTGCATCTACATTTTTGAGATATTGTTCATCATCTGACCCAGTCACTAATATATCATCTAGGTAGCAGTGTACATTAGGGAGGCCTTGTAAAATCTGGTCCATCGCCCTTTGAAAAATTGCAGGGGCCGATGCAATCCCAAACGGTAAACGATTGTAACAGAACAGCCCCTTAGACGTAGTAATAGTGAGACACTTACGTGAACTTTCTGCCACAGGAACTTGAAGGTATGCATTCGAGAGATCCAATTTGGTGAAACGTTGGCCCCCTACTAATGATGCAAATAAATCTATTTGTGGAATCGGGTAATGTTCAACACAATGGGCAGGATTCACTGTTACCTTAAAATCTCCACAAAATCTCCACGTTCCTTTTCACAACTGGCACAATAGGCGTGGCCCATTCACTGCATGTCACTGGAGAGATGACTCCCATCTCCAATAGCCGATTTATTTCAGCCTCAACTTTCGGCTTTATGGCGTAGGGGACATTGCGTGCTTGACAAAATCGTGGCTGAGACTGTGGCTTAAGTGACACTGTGGCTTCGATACCCTTCAACAAGCCTAGTACTTTCCTGAAGACATTTTTGCAGTGTCTCCAGTGCGTCCTTTCTCACACTCTTAATTTCACGCCAGTTTAGCCTTATTTTCTTGAGCCACTCTCTGCCGAAAAGTGGTGGGGCATTACCTTCAACGACATAAAGTGGTGATTTCGCTTTTTGTTTGTTCATTTCCACCTTGACTTTGATAACACCTACTGGAGACACCACCTCTCCAGTATATGTTTTCAGGATCACATCTGTTGTACACAGCGGTTTATGAGCTAATCGCGCATTGTAAAGTTCTCTTGAAATGAGGGAAACAGCTGCTCCTGTATCTAATTCCATTTCCAAGATGTCTTTCTCAACTTTTGGTTTAAGGCAAATGTGTGTCAGTTCCTCCTTTCTGGTCATCACATGTAGTGCAAGTTCTGTATCCGTTGTGTCCTCACTTGATGAATCCTTCACATCCATCCGATGCACTTTTTTTTTCTGCTGGACATTTTTCTTCCATTTTGACTTTGCCTTTACATTGTCTGCTGTGTGTTTCCCTTTAATTCTGCAGACTCTGGAAATGTGGCCTTTTTTACCACAGTTATGGCACTGTTGCTCTTTAAAATAGCAGTCTTTCTCATTGTGGTTAGTTTTTCCACAACTATTTTGCAAAGACAGTACATTGACTTTCAAAGAGCCGCTTAACTGTTGAGATTCTCTCGCGGCCGTTTCCATAGACACTGCAATCTCCACTGCTTTTTGAAATGTGAGTGCTGCTTCTGTAAGCAGCCGTTTCTGTACGGACTCCGTTTTCAGCCCGCACACAAAACGATCGCGCAACTCATCTTGCAGATGCGTCCCAAATTCGCAGTATTCACTCAGCTTTTTCAGGACTGCAACATATTGTACTACTGTCTCTGTCTCGTGCTGACTGCGGTTATGAAACCTAAATCTTTCTGCAATCACGATCAGTTTGGGAGAGAAATGTTCTTTCAAAACAGTCACAATGTCATTGTATGATTTCACACCCGGCTTCTCCGGGTCGATCAAACTCTGCAGCAGTCCGTACGTAGATGAACCCATTACACTCAGCAACACCGCGACTTGTTTCTCTTCTGAAATGTCATTTGCGGAAACAAATTGTTCAAACCTTTCTATGTAGGTAGCCCACTGTTCGGCTGACTCATCAAAGGCATCCATATAACCGAGAAACACAGCCATTTCGCCAGGTGTTGTTCCACAAGTTCACTGCAGTCATCCAATTAGAAGTAGTTAGCAGTCACTCCATTCAGCTCATACAATTCAGGTGTTCGCAAAGACAATCCTCGTCGCCAATATGTTATATATTTATATTCTACATAACATGAATACGCTGAGACTGTTGCTGTGTCAATTCACTTGCTCTTTACTGAGAACTCTGTTATCTGTTTTTCTTCGTTAACAACATAACACATACAAGGGCAAGATCTAAAGCGCCCTCCAGTGCTCAAAACATCTAGTGCATATATCACAGTGGCCAAGTATGTCTCCAGACCTGAACCCTATTAAGCACCTGTGGGGCATCCTCAAGTGTAAGGTGGAGAAGCACCATGAGTCTAACGTCCAGCAGCTCTGTGATGACATTATAGAGGAGTGGAAGAGGATCCCAGCAACAATCTGTGCAGCTCTGGTCAATTCCATGCCAATAATGATTGAGACAGTGCCAGATAACAATGGTGCGAACACAATATATTGACACTTCGGACAAGTTCACTTAGGGTGTACTCACTTTTGTTGCCAGCTATTTTGACAATAATGGCTATATGTTGAGTTATTTTCAGAGGACAGTAAATCTATACTGCTATACAAGCTGCACATTGACTACTGTAAAATATATTCAAGTTTAATTTCTATAGTATTGTCCCTTGAGAAGATATAGTAAAATGGTTGCTGAAATGTGAGGGGTGTACTCACTTTAGTAAGATACTGTATGTGTATTATACAGGTCCTTTTCGAAAAATTTGCATATTGTGATGAAGTTCATTATTTTCTGTAATGTACTGATAAACATTAGACTTTCAAATATTTTAGATTCATTACACACAACTGAAGTAGTTCAAGCCTTTTATTGTTTTAATATTGATGATTTTGGGCATACAGCTCATGAAAACCCAAAATTTCCGATCTCAAAAAATTTGCATATTTCATCCGACCAATAAAATAAAAGTGGTTTTAATACAAAAAAATTCAACCTTCAAATAATTATGTTCAGTAATGCATTCAATACTTGGTCATGAATCCTTTTGCAGAAATGACTGATTCAATGCGGCGTGGCATGGAGGCAATCAGCCTGTGGCACTGCTGAGGTGTTATGGAGGCCCAGGATGCTTCGATAGCGGCCTTAAGCTCATCCAGAGTGTTGGGTCTTGCGTCTCTCAACTTTCTCTTCACAATATCCCACAGATTCTCTATGGGGTTCAGGTCAGGAGAGTTGGCAGGCCAATTGAGCACAGTAATACCATGGTCAGTAAACCATTTACCAGTGGTTTTGGCACTGTGAGCAGGTGCCAGGTCGTGCTGAAAAATGAAATCTTCATCTCCATAAAGCTTTTCAGCAGATGGAAGCATGAAGTGCTCCAAAATCTCCTGATAGCTAGCTGCATTGACCCTGCCCTTGATAAAACAAAGTGGACCAACACCAGCAGCTGACATGGCACCCCAGACCATCACTGACTGTGGGTACTTGACACTGGACTTCAGGCATTTTGGCATTTCCCTCTCCCCAGTCTTCCTCCAGAGTCTGGCACCTTGATTTCCGAATGACATGCAAAATTTGAGCAACAGTCCAGTGCTGCTTCTCTGTAGCCCAGGTCAGGCGCTTCTGCCGCTGTTTCTGGTTCAAAAGTGGCTTGACCTGGGGAATGCGGCACCTGTAGCCCATTTCCTGCACACGCCTGTACACGGTGGCTCTGGATGTTTCTACTCCAGAATCAGTCCACTGCTTCCGCAGGTCCCCCAAGGTCTGGAATCGGTCCTTCTCCACAATCTTCCTCAGGGTCCGGTCACCTCTTCTCGTTGTGCAGCGTTTTCTGCCACACTTTTTCCTTCCCTCAGACTTCCCACTGAGGTGCCTTGATACAGCACTCTGGGAACAGCCTATTCGTTCAGAAATTTCTTTCTGTGTCTTACCCTCTTGCTTGAGGGTGTCAACGATGGCCTTCTGGACAGCACTCAGGTCGGCAGTCTTACCCATGATTGCGGTTTTGAGTAATGAACCAGGCTGGGAGTTTTTAAAAGCCTCAGGAATCTTTTGCAGGTGTTTAGAGTTAATTAGTTGATTCAGATGATTAGGTTAATAGCTCATTTAGAGAACCTTTTCATGATATGCTAATTTTTTGAGATATGAATTTTGGGTTTTCATGAGCTGTATGCCCAAAATCATCAATATTAAAACAATAAAAGGCTTGAACTACTTCAGTTGTGTGTAATGAATCTAAAATATATGAAAGTCTAATGTTTATCAGTACATTACAGAAAATAATGAACTTTATCACAATATGCTAATTTTTGGAAAAGGACCTGTATATGTGTATACACACACACACACACACATATATATATATATATATATATATATATACACATACACACACACACACACACACACACACATATATATATGTGTGTGTGTGTGTGTGTGTGTGTGTGTGTGTGTGTGTGTGTGTGTGTGTGTGTGTGTGTGTGTGTACTGTATATATGTTATCAGAGTTGAGTCCTAAACTCGTAGCTCAGGTTCATTGAGCAATTCCTTTCCTTTCCTTTCCTTTCCTTTCCTTTCCTTTCCTTTCCTTTCCTTTCCTTTCCTTTCCTTATATTTTCTGTGAAGGAGTCCCCGGTTTCTCTATCCGAGGTTACTTTAATAGACAGGCGTCTTTTACTGCTGCCCAGAAGCTCCACTGCTCATATGTTTTTTTCCCCGGCTTCATTTGGTAAAGCTGTTGAATAGAGAGGGGTGGGAGGTGTCTTTTTTTCCTTTTTTGTTGTTGTTGTTGTTGTGTATTTAGTGTTTTGTGTCTGTGTACCTCCTTCACTGGCCAGTATCTCTCCAAATTCCTTTGCAGCAGCCACTACATTATACATAGAAATTATACATCATGACTTGGAGTAGGGGGTCTTTATCTAAAGTCGGATTCAACATTATGGGAAACCCTAAAGCCTGTCCTGAGAGGACATATTTTTTTGCTTTGAATCCAGTCTTAAAAAACAAAGAGAGGAACATCTCCTAGAAATTGACAATCGTCTTTCTCAGTTAAAAGATACATACAAAGATTCTGCAGATTCAGATTTGCTTAATAAAATTGCAGCACTCGAATTAGAATATAACTTAATTCTTTCAAACCAAGTTAATAATTTGTTGTTAAAAGTTTTAGAAAACTAACTAAGTTTCTAAAAAACAATTTGAACTTGGCGATAAACCAGACAAATTGCTCTCTCACCAGCTAAGTGGGCTTTAAGCCAGTAGAGCAATCCATAAAATCAAAAAAAGGAGGATGTATTTTTCGGATGCCCATTTTCCAAAGGTGTATATGATTCTTTAGGATCTTAATGAAAAGTCTGTAATATACTTTGGTTAAAAATTCTCTATAGTGTATAAAAAACTTTTACTTTGTCAAAATCAGCTCTGCAAAAACTCAACTCATTTTAAGACATGGCCCCTTTAAATGCCAACGAGCTCTGCTTGCCCCTCTCTGGGATTATGAGATGTAATGTTTACTTTAAGCCGAGTTCAGACTGCACGATTTTCAAAGCAATCAGATGTTTTCAAACTGCATGACTATCTGGGGTAGCATTCCGTCGCTGCTGTGTTCACACTGCACGATGGATCGGCGACAGGGGGTTTCACACTGCATGACTTTACAATAGGAAGAAGTGCCGACAACTTTGTCCCAGGCCGCAAACAACCAAACACACGCGAGAAGTGACATGGAAACAATGCAAGGTCAGGCGTGCAAGGCATGTGCGAAAAGAAAAGAAGCCGAAGCTTGTTGATATTGTGGTCTATACCTTCGTAACTCCTCCCCCAACTTCCCGCTGGCCTGGATGTTGCTCTCTCATTGGCTGTAGCTAATCGCCAATGTATTTTCAGTCAGATCACCTTTCACACGGCATGATTTTGAATCGCTGACAGGTCCAGATATTTAGCATGCCAAATATCTCAGGTGTCGGCGATTCTCTCAGATCACGTCTTTGATAGTTCACACTGTGTGATTGTCACTCGCATGAATGAGCACCGATTTTCCTGTGATTTCGGGCATTTGTCGGCGATTTCTCAAAACCTGTAGGTGAGTCAAAATCGGGGCTAAAATCATGCAGTCTGAATTCGGCTTTAGCCGCATTTAGTCTCATTTAACCTGTTTAGCGGCGAAACTTGCCAACAAGCACATTATTAAGAAAGGCCATTCACAAAGATGCATAAAAAAACCTTTATACTCACTTCTGCTGTGGGTGAAACTGCATCAGGAATGATTTGCATCTTCAGTAAATACGACTGCTGTGTTCATTATTACATCCAACAACAAAACACCTCAATCGCTCAATCTGAGATATTCTTGCCTGCACCTGAGCCGACACAATGGCTATGGAAGTCTGACTGTTTCAGCTTGGTGAGAACGGGTCTAAGGTAAGGCGCTCATGTCAATCAACTGTGTTTCGTCACAACGACGAGAATGACCTGATTTTAAAAAGGGGGTAATACTTTTAAAGATTAAAAAATACTACTGGGTGGATTTTTATCATTGTAGGGTGGTTGTGTATACAAACTACCAACACACATTAATGTTCAAACAACATGGAAAAGTGAGTTTTGCATCCAATGACCCCTTTAACAAATCCCACTGAAATCAACAATACATTTAAAGAATTTTACAAAGAAGTATACAAATCGAAGGACTGCTCCGACCCCTCAGCATTAGCCAATTTTCTTTACTCATTACACCTTCCAAAGTTGGGGTGTGCAGAGCAGACAGATTTGAATGCTAACATAACAATAACTGAAATACTAGATGCTGTTAAATTATTCCCGGGTGGAAAGGCACCCAGCCCAGATGGGTTTGTAATTGAATTTGCGCAGATGCTTTCCCCTTTGCTGTTGAGAATGTTTAATCACTCATCTGGTAAACATCAGCTCCCACAGTCCTTGTATGAGGCAAATATCTCCTTAATTATAAACAAAGGTAAAGAAGAAACAAATCGCCATATCGACCCGTATCTCTTCTGAACTTCACTAAGATCCTTGCTAATAGACAAAAAAATTTATTGGGAAGATTGTTCATCATGACCAGTCTGGTTTCATTCCTGGCCGTTTCTCTTTTTTTAATGCTAGGCAACTAATAAATATTGTATACCAGGTGTGAGCCTCAAACTAGTATTGCAGTTCTTTCCTTGGATGCAAAAAGGGCGTTCGGCCAAATTAACTGGGACTATATTCTAGCTGTGATTAGAGAATTTGATATGGGTGATACATTTGCCTCTTGGGTGAAAATGAATCGGTTTTAACCAATTTCAATAGATTATTTCAATTTTTATTACATAGAGGCACCCGGTGGAGCTGTCCTCTCTTGCCCTTGGTTTTTGCAATTGCAGTTGAACCTCTTGCCCTTGTCATTAAAAAGAACCCTTTAATATTGCCCCCAAAGTTACGCCAAATCATCATTGTATTATACAGATGACATTATTTTGTATCTTCGCAACCCAGAACAGTCTATACCACCCCTGCTAAATTTATTGGAATCATTCGGTAAACTCTTAAACTGACAAAAATTCAGTAAACTTTTTGGCAGTGACTAACAATATAGACTTCATAGAGATTTATGAGTAGTCTTCCTTTTAAAATAGCCACAAGTAGTTTTAAATACCTTGCTGTTAATATATCTAGAAACCCTAAGGATATATATATATATATATATATATATATATATATATATATATATATGTATACACACAGTCAAGCCTGAAATTATTCATACCCCTGGCAAATTCTGACTTCAAGGTTACTATTATTCAACCAGGAAGTTTTTTTTTTATTATTAGAAATGACACAGACGTCTCCCAAAAGATAATAAGACGATGTACAAGAGGTATCATTGTGGAAAAAACTATTACTTATTTTTTATTTACATTTTAACAAAAAAGTGGCATGTCTAAAATTATTCATACCCTTCTCAATAAACAATAGAAAATACATTATTGGCTATTACAGAAATCAAACGCTTGCTATAATTGCTGACCAGCTTTGTGCATGTGTCCACTGGCATTTTTGCCCATTCCTCTTTAGCGATGAGCTCCAACTCTTTCAGGTTGAAGGGCCTCTTTGCCATCACTCTGATCTTTAGCTCCCTCCACAGATTCTCAATTGGATTTAAGTCAGGACTCTGGCTGGGCCACTGCAAAACATTAATATTTTTGTCTGCTATTTCTTCAAAACTTTTGCAGTGTGTTTTGGGTCGTTGTCGTGCTGAAATGTCCACTGGTGTCCAAGGCCAAGTTTCTCTGCAGACTGCCTGATGTTGTTGTTGAGAATTTTGATGTATTGCTCATTTTTCATGGTGCCGTTTACTGTGATTAGGTTCCCTGGTCCACCGGATGAAAAACACCCCCAAAACGTTAGGTTCCCAGCACCATTTTTGACAGTGGGAATGGTGCTCTTAGGGTTGAAGACTTCTCCTTTTTTACGCCAAATGAAGGCTACATCATTGTGGCCAAACAATTCAATTTTAGTTTCATCTGACCGTAAAACAGAAGACCAGAAGTCTTCCTCTTTGTCCAGATGAACATTTGCAAAGGCTAAGCGGGCTTTTGTGTGCCTTATCTGGAAAAATAGTGTCCTCCTTGGTCCCCAGCGGTGTGCAATGTCCGTTGGACTGTCTGCCTTGAGATGTTGCCACCAGCAGAGCCCAGATTCATCAGGATGGCTTTGGTGGTGATCCTTGGATTCTTTGATTCTTTTTTACCTCTCTCACTATCCTCCTGGCCAGCACAGGTCTCACTTTTGACTTCAGACCACTTCCTCTGAGATTTTTCACAGTGCAGAATGTCTTGTAGCCACTGGAACTTCAAAACATTTAGAAATCGTCTTAGCCCTTTCCTGACTTGTGAGCAGCCACAATGCACAGCCGCAGGTCCCCAGTGAGCTCCTTTGTCTTAGCCATGACTGTCCAGAAACCAACAGCAGAGAGCTTCTGTTTTTCACCTGTTGAGTTGATTAAGACAGCTGTTCCCAATGAATCAGGGTAATTAGGATGCTTTAGAACAGCTTAGACTATTTGGATTGATATAGAACTTTGGATTTTTATTTTTTTTTGGAACTTTATTTGAATTTTTACCTATGCTAGAAACTCTGAAAACCAATATAAAACACTGGAGGACCCTACCAGTATCAATAATGGGGCGTGTGAATGCCATAAAGATGGTGATATTACCCAGATTCTTGTATCTTTTTCAGAATCTACCAATTTATTTGCCCAAAAAGTTCTTCCAAATTCTGGATTCTATTGTACTGTTGTTTATATGGGGCTTTAAAGCACATAGAATATCGAAATTGCATGGGTGTAAGCTTAGGTTATTCCAACAGTTTTTCAGCTGATCTCCCTTCATGGCTTATGATTGAGCGGGGTGCTCTAAACTCATCTCTTTCCTCATTGCTATTTGCTGCCCCAGAAAAATCTAAAGCTGCAGTAAGATCCCACTCATGATTAATAACTCTCTCAGGATATGGCGTCAGATAGGTAAAACATTCAAACTGCCAAATACCTGCCAAAATCACCTTTAAACCCTCATTACTAGACCCGGTGTTCATAGGTTGGGCTAGAAAAGGAATCCTCACCTTGTCAATGCCAAACTTTGAAACACTGTCAGCTGATAATTAATTACACAAACTACTTACCTGCTTCCCCAATACCCCAAAGTTAGTCACAAAATTTGTAAAAAAAAAAAAAAAAAGAAAGATGATTTTTCAGTAGTTAGTGATTTCTACAAATAATCTGAAAAACGATTGGGAAAAAGGAACTGGATATTCTGTGTTATATATAGTGTTTCTGTGAAAGACCAGGCAAAATGTCTTATATACACCTGTTCTATTAACGCCAGGCACCAACTTCTTCAGGACAAGATAGATTGCATTAATCTAAAGTTAAACTTAATACGTTTTCTCCTGCTTTTTCCCCTCTCTGCAATGAATGTGAATCTGCTGAGGGTTCTCTTGGTCATCTTTTCTGGGCATGCCCTAAACTTGGTGAATTCTGGTAAATTTTTCAGTTTCTTTCAAAAGTTTATGCTCGTGAGCTTCCCTTAGATACTGCAAATGCTGTTCTTGGCTGGTCAGCCTCCTTGCATCATCTTAACAATGCTTTCCCAGTGCCTATACAGTTTGGTATGATGATCGCAAAAAATTATTCTTTGCATGCATGCGGAAGAAAACGTTGAGGCCACTATTCAAGATCTGGTTGTCTGAACTTTCCTCCACCCTTTATGCAGAAAGGCTTAAATATAGTATGTCTGGAGGCCTCTTTTGAATCCCCCTGTTAAAAAGTCCAAAAAATCGGGACACTACTTGAAACTTTGTAATTTAATTTTGTGTTGTAACTTCTGTGTCAATGTTAATACGGCAATGTGTTTTTTTTTTAAATACCACATATGAATATTTGAATCTCTTCTATTTTATTTGTTTCTCTCTCTCTCTCTCTCTCTCAATTACTTGTCAAAGCTAGCGACAGCGTTGACATTTACAAATCTATTTGCTCTCTATGTTTTTCACTTTCCTTATCACCTTTACTTTAAGGATAAATAGGTGATTATTTATTATTAATTTTGATTATTGTCATTATTATTTCAATTGTCCATAATGTCACATTGAGCAAAAATCAATTTTGACCTCCCTTGCATTTACACAGTGTTGTGGTTAACTTCTAAACTCAATCTATCTGAAGGAGTTTGTCTGTGTGTATGTAGGTGTTTTGTCTTGTTCTGTGATTGTTTTTGTGTGTGTCTGAAAATCAAAAAATATCTCAATAAATATAATAATAATAATAATAATAATAAAAATCCCATGAATATAAATACAAAAGGGAGTTGCACTACCATATTATCGTGTTATTTTTGCAGTTTTATGGGAACTTGGTAAAAAAATACTATTGTGCTTATATGTTATTTTGTGACTGACCATTCATTTTGTGGCTTTTGAACTATGTCTAACATGACTTTGTTTCAACAATGTTATGGAACAACATATTTATGTGGTTCAAAGATCATGCTTAAATGAAAATCTCATCAAATAAGGCTAAAGACGTTTGATATTTTTTGTGTGTGTGTGTGTGTGTGTTATTAAAGGAGAACAGAAAACTCTCACCTTATACAATGAAAAAAAAAATGTTTATTTGTTTGTTTTGCCAGCTGCATCCACTAATATCAGGCAGATGATCTTGAATTGGGAAATTCCAGACCAACAAATTATTACAGGGTGCGATATTAAAGGGTGAGACTAGTGACCAAGCCTACAATATTTTCCTACGAAATAAAACATAGTTGATTTTAAAATAAGCTATGTACTGTGTATTTACCTCTAGTATTTGTTTTCCTGACAGGCTGAAGATTCATGACCTGGAAAATGTTAAATTAGTACAGGAAATTGTTCCTGGTACTGGAATCATACTAACAGCAGAGATCACCAACATTAACATATTTGGACGCATTACAGCTCCCTTGTAAGCAAAAAAAACATCAATTTACACTCCATACACCATAATAATGACAAAGCAAAAACCAGATTTGGTTATTAAATAATATTAATATTAAATATTATAATTCAATAAATAAAAATGTATATAAACAATATTTTAAATAATGTATTTAATAATAGTGTTTAGTATTGAGAAACGTGTATTCGTGATGGTGACTTTAATTACATTGTTCCGCTATTTGATGGAAACAAGAGACTGTTTTTATGAGTGAGCAGTAAAAAGTGACTTTGGGACTTTTAAACTGAAGGTTATAAGTGGAAGTTATTTTGAGCTTCAACAGCTTGACACAGCAAATAAATGCACTGAGCAGCAAAACCCCCCTAACAGATGAAAGGATATTAACGCTTTCTTCTGTAAACATTCAAACTAATGTCATATCATCGTGAATATGAATAATGAATGCTCAATCAAATGCAGGTATGTTAATCACACTCGCACAGTCCATCTCTCTCTGTCATAATACTCATACACAATACAGTAGTTTTAATGCAGTAATACTATAGGCTTTCAATGAAGCAACTCAACGTTCCTTTAGTTACTAGTACTAAAGTGACGTTTTGGAATTAGTAACAGAGGCTTATACTCAGCTGATCAACCATCAAAATTTTATTTTGAATCCGTGGTGGAAGGAAGTAGTTCGCACTAAAGAGGG
>NC_133385.1:34378573-34466653 GCF_049309525.1 Garra rufa | reverse complement strand
GGAGAGCCCTGCCCACTGCACCACCACTGGGGGTGAGCTTGAGCAAGATTCTGGGGACCTTATTGACTTCTTCACGGAAATATCCTTCTGTCCTGATCTTCCTGTCTGCCTGGAAATCCCGTCCTTATCTGCCTGGCCACCGCTGTCTCCTGACAGTCTCTCAGCTCACCCTCAGCCCACCACCACTGAGGGTGAGATTGAACAACATCCTGAGGATCTCATTGACTTCTTCACGGAAATATCCTTCTGTCCTGATCTTCCTGTCTGCCTGGAATTCCCACCCACCCGCCCTCTTCTGTGTGTCTCTGGATCTGCCTGGTCCCTGCTGGTTCCGTCCAGCCGTCCTGAATCCCCGCTGGTTCCGTCCAGCTGTCCTGAATCTCCGCTGGTTCCATCCAGCTGTCCTGAATCACCGCTGGATCCATCCAGCCGTCCTGAATCTCCGCTGGTTCAGTCCAGTCGTCCAGAGTCATCGCTGGTTCCGCCCAGCCTTCCAGAATCTCCACTGGTTTCGTCCAGAGTCATCGCTGGTTCCGCCCAGCCTTCCAGAATAGCCACTGTCACCTGTCAGTCCCCCTGCTCACCCTCAGTCCACCACCTGTGCAGTGGGCTCACCACGGGGCTGCCAGCTTCCAACGGCGTCTCGGCTGGAGGATCCCTCTGCTCCCCCTCCAGCCTTCGAGTCCAGGACTCCGCCTCAGCCCTCCGATCCTCCACCACGGCTCTTAGCGCCCTCACCTTCATCGTCGCCCGTCGGTCCACCAGCTCCACCGGGCTCCATCGTCTCTCCGGCTCCGCCCTGGTCAGTTGTCGTCCCTCCGTCACATCAGGACTCTGCTCCTCCGGCTGTGCCTCGTCGTGCCATTCCACCAGCACCTACGGACTCCTCCCTCTCTTTGGCACAGTCTCCATCCTCTGTCGCTCCGGCTCCGCCGCAGACCTTCGGAACTCCGCCTCCACCTCGGTCGCCAGAGCCTCCAGTTCAACCTTGGCCCTCTGAATCCGCGGCGTCACCCTGGATCTTCGGCTCTCCGCCTCGGGATCATGGCCAAGATGGCGCCACGGATGGCAGCCTCTGTGCTTAGCTCTCCAGCTGTTTTAGTGTTTTTGTTCGTTTTTCCTGTTTTTTGTTTTGCAAACACGATCAGTTTCACTAGGGATGAACTGCTAAACATTAGGCAGAACATACCACAAAATCTCCTACCGGTTTTTGACTATTCGGACGTTTTGCTCAACATCATAGCGCTCGTGAAGCTTCGTCAGCGTGGATTCAGGATGTCACTGCCAGGCATACATTTGGTGAATCTCCGGTCTCTACCAAACAAAACGGACGAACTCCTTCTGCTCTCCCGGACAAATAAGGACTTCTCACACTCTGCTGCTCTGTGTTTCACGGAAACCTGGCTGAACGCGGCTATACCGGACAGCGCGATTCATCTCCCGGGATATCAGCTGTTCAGAGGAGACCGCGACGCAGAATCGACGGGGAAATCGCGCGGCGGCGGGACGTGCCTTTACATCATTGAGAGGTGGTGTACAGATGTAACAGTGTTAAAGAAAATATGCTGTTCTGATGTGGAAGCGCTTTTCATAAACTGTAAGCCGTTCTATTCGCCGCGAGAGTTTTGCTCGTTCATTCTCGTGAGTGTGTACATTCCTCCGCAAGCGCACGTGAGCCTGGCGTTACAGAAACTCGCCGAGCACATCACAGAGACGGAACAACAACACCCGGACTCTATTTTAATCATTCTTGAGGATTTTAATAGAGCAAATCTCTCCCGTGAACTGCCAAAATACAGACAGCACGTCACATGTTCGACCAGAGACAGTAATATATTGGACCACTGTTACACCACAATAAGGAATGCATATCACTCTGTCTCACGGGCAGCTTTGGGACTCTCTGATCACTGTCTGGTTCATCTTATACCAACCTACAGGCAACAACTTAAATCTGCTAAACCTGTAGCAAAGTCTGTAAAGAGATGGACCAGCGAAACAGAGCAGGTTTTACAAGCATGTTTTGATTGTACTGATTGGAGTGTTTTTGAAGCTGCTGCTACTGATCTGGACGAACTTACAGAGACTGTTACTTCATATATCAGTTTCTGTGAGGATTTATGCATTCCTACCAGGACTCGCTTAACTTACAACAACGACAAACCATGGTTCCAGGCCCGGACATAGGCATGGGCAAGGTGGGGCAATGCCCCCCTAAATGCTGTGACTGCCCCCCCCCAAACGTAAAGGCATGCAAAATTCCGAATTTCATAAAACAAACAAACTAAATATGTTATTTATCCTATTTACACGAAGGTATGTCATTTCTGTCACTACATGATCGCGCGTTTACAATGTCTCCTCTGCGAAAACACGGACGGGATCGCGCACTCCATTCATAAAAACCGACTTTACTATAGCGCGGAATACCACAGAATTCGTCGATTTTTGGATTAATAAATCAAAAGTTGGTCTGTCACTTAATTCAAATCGCGATATGGACTAGTGTCTGTGAAAACTGAAATGCAAAAAGACTGGAAAAGAATTTAAAAAGACTGATGATGATGGCAATGTAGAGTTTGAAGACCTCTCTACCGTTTGCAAATATCTACACGGGTATAAGAATGCATCGCATGTATGTGACCTCCCTTGTGATTGGAATATCATCTGCATCATGCTAAAGCTCTTTCTCCACTTTGTCTCGTGTTCTTACTCCCTTCCGCCGCACTATTGCTACATGAAAGAAAAAGAAATGTAGTTATTCTGGCTCAGGAGAAGGGCATAACCGCAGGCCTAGATATGCATGCATTTGTTAGTCTTTTTGCACAGAAAAGCAGACGACTGATGCTTTAAAAAAAAAAAAAATTTGTAAAAAAAATACACAAAAAAAGAAATAAAAAAATATATGAATAAAATAAAAAGACAAAAAAATGAAAATATAGATAGATAGATAGATAGATAGATAGATAGATAGATAGATAGATAGATAGATAGATAGATAGATAGATATAGACATTTAAAAAAGTAAAAAAAAACATAAATGCAGCCTCAAAAGGGCACAAGCCAGTGTCCTATTTGTGCCGGTCCCAAGCCCGGGTAAATGCAGAGGGTAGGGCATCAAACATAAAACCTATAAGACAAATCAAATGGATCAAAGGAGAAGATAGAGATATGGATAGGTGGACTGATATGATGACAGCATAGTTAGTATAGTTTTCTTTGCATAGATAATTAGAGAAGCTCACCCACACTTGCCCCCCCAATATTCTACATGCACCCCCTAATGGGGCTGGCTAAATCCGGCCCTGCATGGTTCACAGCAAAACTCAGACAGCTTCGTCATGCCAAAGATGATGCTTATAGGAAAGGGGACAAAGTCTTGTATAAAGAGGCCAAATACACACTGGAAAAGGAGATCAAAGTGGCAAAGAAAAATTATTCAGAAAAGATAAGGAACCAATTTCATTCCAGTGACTCTTCATCAGTGTGGAAAGGTCTAAAACACATCACCAATTACAAGACATCATCCCCCAGCACTTTGCAGAACCAGCAACTGGCAGACGATCTGAACGAGTTCTATTGTCGGTTTGTAAAGACACCATTTACACCTCCAACATCACCCCTCTCCCCCAATCCTGCAACTCCCATTCAAATCAGTGAAGATGATGTGCTCAAGGTCTTCAAAAGGAACAAAAGAAGAAAGGCACCAGGCCCTGACGGTGTGACACCAGCCTGCCTGAAAACCTGTGCTGACCAGCTGGCCCCCATTTTCTCACAGATCTTCAATAGGTCTTTGGAGTTGTGTGAAGTCCCCGCCTCTCTGAAACGCTCGGAAATCATCCCCATTCCAAAGAAACCCAAAATAACAGGACTTAACGACTACAGACCTGTGGCGCTAACATCTGTCGTCATGAAGTCGTTTGAAAAACTGGTTCTGGCTTATCTGAAGGACATCACCGGACCCTTACTGGACCCCCTGCAGTTTGCTTATCAAGCAAACAGGTCTGTAGATGATGCAGTGAACATGAGTCTACATTTCATACTGCAGCATCTGGACAAACCAGGGACTTATGTGAGGATCCTGTTTGTGGACTTCAGTTCAGCCTTCAACACTATCATCCCAAACCTCCTCCTGCCCAAACTAACTCAGCTCTCTGTGCCCACGTCAGTCTGTCAGTGGATCAACAGCTTCCTGACAGACAGGCAGCAGCTAGTGAGGCTGGGAAAATTCTAATCCAGCACCCGTACTATCAGCACAGGAGCCCCTCAGGGTTATGTCCTCTCCCCACTGCTCTTCTCCCTGTACACTAATGACTGTACCTCCAAAGACCCCTCTGTCAAGCTCCTGAAGTTTGCAGATGACACCACACTTATCGGCCTCATTCAGGACGGTGATGAGTCTGCTTACAGACAGGAGGTAAAAGAGCTGGCTGTCTGGTGCAGTCATAACAACCTGGAGCTCAACACGCTCAAAACTGTGGAGATGATCATAGACTTCAGGAAAACCCCCCCTGCTCTCCCACCACTCACCATCATGAACAGCACCGTAAACTCAGTGGAGTCATTCAGGTTCCTTGGAAATACCATCTCTCAGGACCTGAAGTGGGACATTCACATAGACTCCATTGTGAAAAAGGCCCAGCAGAGGCTGTACTTCCTCCGCCAGCTGAGGAAGCTCAACCTGCCACAGGAACTGCTGAAACAGTTTTACTCTGCCATCATTGAATCCGTCCTCTGCACTTCAATTACCGTCTGGTTCAGCTCAGCTACCAATTCTGATCTCAGAAGACTATGTCGCATAGTCCGGACTGCTGAACGAATCATTGGTACAACCCTCCCTACCCTTCAAGATCTCTACCTATCCAGAGTAAGAAAAAGGGCTGCCAAAATTACTCTGGATCCCTCACATCCAGCACACTCACTTTTTGAACTGTTACCGTCTGGTCGGCGCTACAGAGCACTGAGCACTAGAACGACCAGACACCAAAACAGTTTCTTTCCTCAGGCAATCCATCTCATGAACACTTGATCATGGAACATACAACACTATACATTCTTTATTCATTTTTCCGTTATTTATTTAAAACACATACTTACTTCCATTCAAATGTCTTTGCTATTTTTGCACATTGTCTGTCTTGTATACTTGTATATTGTTCTTTTTATAATATGTATCGTCTTGTCACTGTCATTCTGTAGCACTGTGGAGCTCTGTCACAAAAACAAATTCCTAGTATGTGCAAACATACCTGGCAATAAAGCTCATTCTGATTCTGATTCTGATTCTGATTCTCCACCTGCTCCGCCTCTGTCGGTCGGCCCCATGGAGTCGTCAGCCCATCCTCCACCATGGCTCCTCCCTCCGTCGGCTCCACCGTGGGCCATCATCATGGCTGCGGTCTGGGTCCTGCTCTGTTCCTCCTGCTCCGGGTCCCTCCTGTTTCCTCCCTGGCTCCTCCCACCGTCGTCGCCCCCTTGGACTGTCTTATCTGCCACTATGACTCTTGTTTTTGTCCCCCTCCCGGGGTTGCGTCCTTCGCCTAAGCCTCCTCCATCAGTGACTCTGTTGTTCTGTTTTGTCGCCCCTCTCGTCTGTTTTTGTTTTCTTTCTACGGCGCGAGGACGCGCCTATGCGAAGGGGGGAACACACCAACCCGACGATCGGCTGTCTGGCCTCGTGGGGCAGTTGGTGGGCGTCAGTGAAGCGCGTCGGTTCGGTGTGTTCCGCACGTCGGCTCTCGTCGGCTTTCGTCGGGCTCACAACGGCCAAAGTTTGCCCGATTCGACATGTTGAATCGGTGTTGGGCTTGTCAAGGCTGTCTGGGAAAGAGAGCACTCTGATTGGCTGTTCAGACACCAAATCAGAGCGCGTGGAGGACTTGAACTTGAAGTAATGTAACAAGCAAAGGAAAGAATCAAGAGGGAACCGGCTCGCTGTCATCATTTCGCAATTCGCACAATTCGAAACCAACTATGGCTGTGTGGAACAAAGCTATTGAAGGCAAGCTGATCAATTTGATCCAAGACAGGCCAGTGCTGTACGACATAACAGAAAACGCTATGCAAACCGTGCGGCGGTTCTTCCGGGTTCTCTTCTTGGAATGAAAATACAGATTACTGCCATCTGCAGGTACGCCACCGTATACCTCCTCACACATGCGCAGAAAGCACATTCTAGTTTGTAGTCGACTTTCCTCAGTTCGGTGTGTTTGAGCTCAGTTTAATTGCCCAGATGCCCGAAGACGCAGCCGTCTAGAGGCGACATAACGGTCTGCTTTCGTCAGCGCTAGTTGGTTGCCGTCGGGTTGGTGTGTCCCGGCCTTTAAGAGTTAAAGTTAATGAGATAACTGAATGATGATTGTGTTAGTGATGAACACCTGCTGTTAACAAGCAGCATCATTGAAGAAAAAGAGAAACACAAGAACTTCAACTGACTTGAATTAACTGAACAAAACATTTCATCTCTCAAAATCTGATTAAACATCTCCAAAAACAGCATCACCAGCTTCACTCATTACTAACCAGACTGACTTTATTTAATGTCTGCAGAATTTCTTATTGAGAATTATAAGAGATTTAGATGTTGATGTTTTATAGGTCAAGAAAAGAAGAGAGAGAGAAAAAAAACACATTGCCATCATCATTGTGGTCAAGGGTGGTTTTAGTTTGTCTCTAAACTCTTGGAGTAATTTAAAGGAATTTCAATGCTGTTTTACAGCAAGCTTTTGTGGATTGCTGAATTGAAAGCTTGCAGCAGATTAGCTCACACTCTCTCCATATAACTCATTTGGATAAGCATCTTGAAGTAGTCTCTCTTTGATTTATTAAATGACATGTAATTGGAGAACTGCAAAAAAAAAAATTAAACAAATTTCACTGTAAAGCTTTAGTATTGGGGAAAAAAAAAAAGGGAAACAGCTCTGGCTTTTAGAAATGAACTCTTATCATACGCTCCTCAACAGTGGTGACAATAATTCTTCATACTGCAGTGCATGATGGGAGTTTTTAGTATGCTGTTACTCAGCATGCATTGCAGCATGAAGCGTTTTGTTGTTTGTCACCATTGTTGAAATTCATGTACTGGTTCTTGATGTCTGAGTGTGTCTAAATAGCATAAATGTTAATTAATTTTGTATGCTTTATACAGGTTCTAAATTAATTCACCATAATTGTTATAAGTTTAGTATGCAGTTTTGAAGATATGATTGTCCTAAATCTACATTTATGAGAACAAAAGAGAGTTATTTTGGGTGTGTTCAGGTATGCTCTTGATGATCATCTCACCATACAAATTCTAGTTGTTTAGCACTGATCTCACTGCTTTACAACAACATATGTATTGTAAAACAAAGAAAGCTAACCCAGAACTCAAGGGACAAGACCTCAACTAAAACAAATACTGATCTCCACGATGGTGACATCATTTTAACCAATAAAACATCAACATCTGATCCTCTGTAATAACAGCAGGTGTTCATCACTAATGCTCAATCATCATTCAGTTATCTCATTAACTTTAACTCTTTAGGGGCTTGGGATTTTACTTAAGATTTGCTTGAGACTCAAAAGAAATGACTTCAGGTCCAATCTCAGACCTCCTGGCTGAAAAACTGTGCTAATTAGCAAATCCAGGTGATTGGAACAAAATACTGGGGAGGACTTTTACTCATGGCACTTGGATTTTACACTGCTAACTAATGGATTAAGTTTTTCAAACTTGGGCAGAGCTAAAGATTGATGAGCAGTCACACCGATTGCCAAAAAATGCATACATATGATGCTGTTTCATTTACCAGCTGCAGTTCTGAATCATGAACGGGATCTTTTATAGCTGGGACCGCTCCATCTTTCAGTATCAAATGATGTGTAAATTCAACGTTGAACTGGACCTTATTTATAAAACGTTCGCACACAAATTTTGTACTTATTGTACTAAAAAATAGTATTAATTATATAAGATAAACTTAATACCATCTAAGTGTACTCAACTGTGCTATTTTGAGACACTAATAAAACTTTTTTGTATGTTTTTTCTGAAGTATACTTTATTTTAGTGCACTAAAATGTATTTAAGTATTACTGGTATTTATACTTTTTTCAAGTGTACTAAAGTCCTACTGAAGTATAAACATACTTTTAATTAGTATATTTATAGTGTAGAACCATCACACTTTTATTTAACCAAAAACAAAAAAACAAAACAAAACAAAAAAACAATGTACTAAAAATGTATTTGCGGGTATTTTAGTGTATTTTCATTGCATTTAAATTTTTTTTTTTCACTTCCGGTAGAAATGCCTATACAAGGGCTGTGTCCAAATTCAGGGTCTGCATCCTCCTTAGGATCCTTCCTACCAGGTTGAAGGAGGAGGGGTCCTCCAAAGACCGCAAAACCTGGAAGTAGGTGTCAGTGAATTTGGACAGCCTACACTTCTTTCAGTTCCCTCCCTTCCCCGTTGTTCATATCGTGTCGCCTAGCAACCGTGACAGCGCTAAGCAAGAAGTAAGGTTATCTGTACTGCACAAAACAAAATAACTACTCTTTCATCCCTAAAAGCGTTAAAAACATCTTCAGTCACTAACAAGAAATTAGCTGTGTGTAAGGGGATATTCACACAGGCAGTAAGAAAGAAGCTAGTTTACGAAAGTGATGTTTTTTAACATATATACATACAAATGTAAAAAAATAAGCTTAACGCTAAAACCAAAGGCCTAACTAGACAACCGCTGTAAAAAAATATTTTTTGAAACGTCAGTTTTTTTAAAACTTCCATCATTACTACCGCTTGCTTCGTCCGCCATTATTTGAAAATTCTGGAAGCGCTCTGCCGAAAGGAATTGTGGGATAGGTAGGACAGGAAAGGATCCACCAGACCCATCCTTCAAATTCGGGGAAAAGGAGGACGTATTTGTGGGCCGCATTTGAAGGATCCTATGAATTTGGACAGCCTTCGTCGCGGCACTGTGACGTAACATCCTTCAAATGAGTCCTCCGAAGGATGTAGACCCTGAATTTGGACACAGCCAAGGAGTTCCACCCTTCAGGACATCATGAAGAGCCATGATTGTCTTGACATTGTTCAAAAAACAAAAACAAAAACATTCTGAGACTTGTAGGAAACCCGGAAGTGTGTATTTGGCACATAAATGCTCTGTTATTTTACTATAACGGTGTAAATAACTTAACATGCATGAAACAGCATTGGACCCCCCTCTTTGATACATGAAGGTAATTCATTAAATGAGGTTTTTGGAAAGGAAATAATGCCCTAATCTCTTTGCTACTTCACAGAATCAGTGATAGAACAATTGAAAGGATTGTAAGTACAGTTTCCATCCGTGCCTTTGTTGAAGTCAAAAGTGCTAAAAATGGCCACCCAACATTCAGCAAGAAAGAATGTGCAGCAAATATTGGACCTTTCGATGCCCACATTCAGAACAGGTAACAGTGTTTAGCTGACCACATCACCAATAGCAGCTGATTAATCACTAGCAAATTCTGGAATAGTACTGTATGTTTAGTTAGAGTGTTACAAGTACTATATAATATAATTACACTGGAACAACAACACCTTAAAAAATGTGAACCCAAAATTATAGGTAGGCTAGTCAGTTTAAGTTGTACATTTAGAGAAATCCTAAAATGTTCTGGTTTGTGTCCCCAAAGAGTATGTATTAGCATTAGCGTACAGCTAATTACTGTGCTCATGACAGCTAACATATTGATTTCGTTGGACTTTGATTTCTGTATTGACAGACCTCGCTATGTTACATGCATTGAATCATGGTTGCGCCCTTATTTGAAAACTAAGGTACAACATTCACTTATCATTCATTGTTTACAACAGAAATCAAATGCCAGGGATTCATCCTATGTCAATATAATTTGTGTTTCAGATGTGCTCCAAGCTGCAAAATTTAATTGATGATTTAAACACCCTGCCAGCAACAATAAATGGTGCTATGATTCAACACTATTAACCAATTTCTGCAATAAGTATGAAAATTCTTTCATGACAACATTCAAAAAATGTGTTCTTTTTTTGTGACCCTTGAATTATAGTCGAAATAATAGATGCTAAGTTTGACACACCACTAAGGTCTGTTGACATCAGTGATACCAGCATTGAGTTAGGAATAAAGGTAAAATTCATTTAGATTTAGTTATAGTAAAAACTTTAAACTACCTTACAAATTCTTCGTTGAAATGTAGCTTTTACAGCTCAATTTGCTCAATTTCAGGGCATATTCTACAACACTCAACTGGCCGTAGAACCTCGCTTCCCACCTTTTCCTTTCTCATTGGCTTCCCGGAACAGCAAAATGGTCTACATTGCAATATCTGCCGTCACCATCAACTCAGCATTGTTGGTGCTCTACAATAATAATGCCTTCAACTTTAGAATCACTGAGGACATGGTGAGTTTTCAAATGATGCAAGCTGTCAGTCCTTAAGTATAGATTAGTAGAGACTGTATTAAGAAGTGGCTGGTCAGTTTTTGATGCACAAATTACCTTTTAATATTACAACATAAAGGGCTGTATATGTATGTTTGTATAAAGGACAAATGTGCTTCCTTTGTATAAAGGAAGCAAAAAATCTTATTTCAAACGGAAAACAAGAATCTTTTTCTTACCCCACTGGCAGATTATTTTGCTTGTTTCAAGCAAAAACTCACTTAATTTTGACTTGTTTTTTCTGAAAACAAGACGAGAATTTTTCCTCGTCTAGAAAATCCTTCTTGATTTAAGAATTTTTACATATTTTGGCTGGAAAAAAGAAAATAAAGTAAGGAAAGCATTTTTTTTTTCTTGCAGTGTGACTCTTTACATTTTTGTGGGCCATGAGAATTTTGTGAAAATGATCAAACATGCATTTTTAAATGCTGGTGGAAAAAGATTTTCAATTGTTTTAGTGATACACTCTTCATTTCGCCCAACCGTAACAGACACAAGAGTAACAGCTTTTTTTTTTATATATATATATATATATATATATATATATATATATATATATATAGATGCCTTTTTCTAAGTATCTTCTCAGCACCACGACATTTGAAGCATTCCTTCCAGACGTATGAAAACTTTGTCTTTCTATTCAAATAATTCCACAAAGAACACAAAATATAAAGTTAACAATGAAGATGACTAAGAGCTTCTTTGTACAAAACCAACATCCTCAGATTTCTAAAAAATACCCTGATCTGAAGTTGGAGCTGGAGGTAAAGACAGTAAAGGAACCTACCATTAAATTTGAAACCGACATTGTGATTCTTCAGATCTTCAGTACAGTGACAGCTGTCCAATCTGACAACAAATCAAATCAACTCTTTGTTCTCAATCTGGTGAGTCACTATGATTGGTGCATGTACACAGTTGAGGTCATAAGTTTGCATACCCCATTTACTCACAAGGTTATTAAAATGTATGTAACACACAATACTAAGAACCAAGGGTATGTAAACTTGTGTACAGACTATTTTGTTTAAATTAATTTATTATTGGCTTTTGGAATATTTTTCAACTAATATGACTTTTTATGTCTCCCTATGACCAACAGGAAAGCAGTGCAAGTGTTCAAGTGAGTGTGACTAAGAATGAGCTGGCATTAGGTTTAACCCTTGACAAGTGAGTATTTGTGTAGTGTGAAAATTATCTCAAAAGGATGTTATTAATACTAACTGTATATTCTTTTGAATAGAATTGATGTGACTATGAACAACAGAGCACTTGAGGTATACAAATCAAAGAGAAATCATTATTAAAAGTGTGTTCAAAAATAACATTTAAATAAATACACAAAACCAAGTCTCATCAGAACAATGACTCTAATCAACAGTTCACAAACATCAGTTTCTTGAACATGGCCATAAAGAACATCCTGTTTCCCATTATTAAAGGTAAGAGTTTTTGCTTTAATGAACGATGATTTAGTTTTATAAGATTAGCATGATATTTACTCATAAGCTCATCCACCCTTCTCAGCTCACTTAGAAAAACAGTTTCCACTTCCTGATTCCATTACGTCCATTATTGGGAAGGTACATGTTGTGAACCCTGAAGTTAAGGTTTTCAAAGTAAGCTCACATTTTATGAATACTGCCAATATAGCATTGTATGATATATGAGTGGCTTAATCATAAATGTATTTTTAAATTGTTTCTTGCACAGGATTATGTGTTGATTGGAACAGATATTGAGTTGGAAGAAAACGCCTTATTTTAAGAACCCTGGGGGTAAATGTGTTTGTAAGGGTAATTTAAAGAGAAATCAAATGCATTTGCCTCTGCAAAAAAAAATGTTTTGAAATGTGCATAAATAAATAAATGGGACAATATTTCCCTCAGAACTGCATTCAGTTGTTTCTAGTGGTTTTTACATTTATTCCTGTATGCAAACATTGGGAGGTTAAAGAATTCTGTAATTAGTCTTAATATCTGTTGTGTATTTTGGAGAGTTTCCTGCCAGCTCTTTTTAGCCAATCAGATGCCAGATTGCTATTTAACCAATCACAACCCTCTGAAAGTGCAGCAGGGAGTCAAAGTAAATGTCTTTGTGCACTTTTTTTGCAATATGGCTTTCTCTTGCAGCCTGTATTGGCAAAGAGCATAGATGACAAGGTGAACAAACAAAATGGTTGCTGACTAGATGTGTGACCAACATATATTTAGAAATTTGACAATGACTTTACTGTTTTGACAAAATATATCAGGAAATTACTCACTTTAAACCACCACTGAGTGTTTGTAATAACTTCTGATTGTGATCTAATGTGCATTTTGGTCATATAATGTTATTAAAAAAATATATGACAATTTTAGCCATACTTAGCATTTTAACATTGTGTTATGTATATCATTATGGAAATACCTCAAATCGCATGAAAATCACACTTAAATCATATATTGTCATAACTATGTTTATCAGCTTCAGATTTCATGAATAATGGGTTAGTTTCTTATAGAGTTAAATAAACAAGAGCATTCTGTCAGATTTGAAGGGTTCAGACAAGGTTGTTGTTAATTTTCACATGACAAAATGGTTATTTTTAGGGCTGCCCTTGATTAAAGGTTTATATGGAGCATTTGAAGCATTAGTCGACTATTAGTCGCACATTGATTAATAAACCATATAAATCTTAATAATGAGCCTTTAATTGCCTATATTGCATAAAAACGGACACAAAAAAAAGCTTGTGCATGGGCACATATAATAATTATGAATATGTCAGGGAAAAACATCTAGTAAACTGCTTTAACGTTTTAATAATTTATTGATAAACTACTGCTTTTTTTGTTTGTTTTCGCTTTAAGAGATGAATTTGGCGACACTGACTTATCACCGCAGTAGTAGATGCGTCTATATGAGAATATTTGGTTTCTATTTGAATTGGTTAATTTAAAAGTAGACATTTCACTCTCTATAAATATGTTTTTCATGTCTGTAAGGCAAGTATACACAGAGTTTCAAAGTTTCTCGCACAAGTCCGCAGAGACCGAGACAGCAGAAAGCGCATCCTGTCTTTCACAAAACTAAAAATAATGCACTGCGCAATATTTTACAAAAGCGCAACGTTTCATCGTGATTGACACAATGCATACAAATAAACTTAGAATCATTAGAGATTCAAAAGATGTATTACTTTTATCTGTATAAGCAAAAATAATGTATTTTCTCCATCTGTAATGCAGTGAGTGCGCTTCTATTCAGCTTCCACACTCTGCACAGACACTTGAATAGCGCACATTTTTCTATGTTAACATTTTATTAAGCTGCCCTGTAAAGTTGCTACTACTTATCTTTCAGATAAAAAGCCATATTTGAGGTTGATGGATGATAGGTGAGCGTTTGGATGTCCTGCCCTATTTACTATAATTACCACATAGACCAGCCGTTAACAATCTCTCCGTCACAAACTGTATAATATAAAATATTTCAAATTCATATTGATTCATGAGTGCATTATTTAATTCTTATAACATTAATATTTAACTTATTTAATTTGTAAGGAACTATATATAAGTATTTAAATATTTCACCCTTACAGGCTGTTTGTGTCTGAGCTTATTTATTTAGTTATTTATTTAAATGACTTTCTGCACTTGCTATACTACATACTTTGGTGCGGTAAAAGTACTACAATTTATTGTACTAGTAATTTTATAATAAATCGAAAAGCAAGATGTCTTGAATAAACTAGTTGAAATGGCAGCAGCAGCCAATGATTGATCCTCTGCTGCCATCTTATGGTTATATGGAAATTTCATGTCATTTTCATCTTAAAAATACTTTGTTTTCCATATTTTTTTTTTCAATGTCGTCTTTATGAAAGAAAAGTGAATCTTTGAAGTGGATTTTATTGCACAGCTGTAGAGTTGAAAAATAATAAATGCTTTAAAATATTACAAGATTTTAAAAATGCGTTCATGACTATGAAGGCAAGTTACTGATTATCAAAAAGATGTCCTTGAAGAGAAGTATCACTAGCTAGCTAACGTTAGCCTAAACACGTTATGATAGTGTTTAGCTGTCAGCATTTAAATGTACAACTATGCAGGTACTCTCCTGGCATTACCAGGCTCGGCATTTCAATTATATGTTGTTAAATAATATGAAACTGAATTTTCATGTTGCTTTCGTTATTTACGATGTAAATATGATTTTCTCCGTTTCTGATAATAACGAGGCAGTAGAGGAGTCTCAAGAATGTCCACCTTGTACAAATTTTAAATAAAAGTATAAAAAAAGGATTTTTCTTGTGCGTCTGGTCTGTTCAGTGATTGGCTGCGAGGAGGAGCACATTCAGGTGAGGCTCTGACAGAGAAAATAATAAGAAGCACATATAAAAAGAAGTAATAATTTTATGAGTAAATAGAGCTGAAATCACGGCACAATTATTGTCTTTATATGTGACCCTAGAATAAATAAGCTTTCCAATGATGTATGGTTTGTTAGGATAGGACAATATTTGGCCGAGATACAATTAATAAAATCTGGAATCCGAGGGGGAAAAAAATCTAAATATTAGGAAAATCGTCTTTAAAGTTTAAAGTTGTCCAAATGAAGTTCTTAGCAAGGCATATTACTAATCAAAAAATACATTTTTTTATATTTACGGTAGGAAATTTACAAATTATAAATATCAATTTATTGCAAAGCAAATTTTGGAAGTGACTGTTAGCTTCATTAGGAAGTCATACTGTACTGAAAATAGAAGAGAAGCAAAAAAAAAAAAAGCGCTGACAATGAGTCTAGGCAGAATGCAAATATGTAATGGTGTAATGAATATCCTCATTAGCTTATGCAGTCAACTACCAACATTTAGACTTTATGAGCAGACTTTAGCTACTTTCCATCAAATAATGTATGACCTATAATACAATATTTTGATTTATTTGTATATGTTTGTAATTGATTTTAGTTTTAGTCTTGTGTCAAATGTTCTTGTTAGGTTTTATCATTAATAGTCTTCATCCTGTTTGTTTTAGTCAAGTTAGGAAACAGTTTTATTCTTATTTTTTTAGTTTTTTTAGTTTTTTGCTGATAAAAATTAAGATTATTTTTATAGTAGATTTGGGTCTCGTCTTATTATTAAGTTGATATTTTGGTCATATTTTTTTTTCCAAGCACATTTGACCAATTCCAAACTACTTTTAATCTTAACTAGATAAAAATGTTGGCCAAGACAAACTTTAAGTTGGACCAGAAAGGTTGAAAGCTTTAACAAGTTTAACAAGTTTAGCATTTAAAAGTTTTCAGTTTGACTGAAACTAGTTTGTCTGAAATTGTTTTAAGTTTAAAGTAGTTTTAAAAGCTTAAAGTTGATAGATAGATGATAGATGATAGAAAAATGTGAATACCATGCTAATCATGCTAGAAACGTGCTTACAACATGCTAATAATTCTAGAAACATACTAGCAACTTGCTAATCATGCTAGCAACTTGCTAATCATGCTAGAAACATGCAAACAAGATGTTAATCATGCTAGCAACATGCTAGCAACTTGCTAGTCATGCTAACAACTTGTCAATCATGTTAACATCTTGTTAATCAGGCTAAACATGCTAATCATGTTAGCAACACGCTACCGATATGCTAATCATACTACAAACATGGTAGCAACTTGCTAATCATGTTAAAAAACATGCTAGAATGTTGTTAGTATGTTTCTAACATGTTTAACATGTTGTTAGCATGTTTCTAGCAAGTTGCTAGTCCTGTATTAGCGTTTTTTATCTTTTAAAACCAACACTGTTACAACTACACACACACACACACACACATATATATATATATATATATATATATATATATATATATATATATATATACATACAGTGTTTGGGGAGGTTACTTTGGAAATGTAATAGATTACAGATTACAAATTACCCTATTTAAAATGTAATAAGTAGTGTACCTTTTCAATTACTTTAGAAAAGTAAAGTAACTAGTTACATCTGATTACTTTTTGATTACTTTTAAGTTTCTAATGGATATTTTCAACTAAATAATTTCAATTTTATACCAAGCAGGTGTGACCTTAGAGTAGGACTCTGTTTACTGTTAGAATTTCAAAATCTTTCATCACTTGAATTAAGATTATATTAATTTAATTTTAAAGTACAGCCACCACAAAACCAGACCTTATAACAAAAAAATTGTTTACTGTTGTTACAAAATCAAATTTTTGTATAGCTTTGACAGGACACACTAACAATGCCTTGAAAAAAAACTTAAATCTTATAAAAGATTTCTTGAATGTTTACACTAAAAAAGCAGATAATTATTTTTTAGTTATATTTTAGAGAAAACACAATTCTAGATTATAATAATGTAGTAAAAACACGTTTTTTTCTTCTTACTGATAAAATAAAAAATAGTAAAAATCTGCATACTATAAATTTTTTACCACTATTTGGTGAATAGATTCTAGAATAGATACTGCCAAATCCAAACAGACTCCATCATTGTAGCTGTGTCATAAAATCCATGGTATTGTTTATATATATATATAAAAAATTTTTTTTTTGTTTTATACAAAGTTACATTTCATCTAAAACACTGCTTACATTCAATGACCAACTGGGACAAAATGGGACAAACTAATTGAGAGATTTGTCCACTAGGTGGCATGTTAGGTCAACATCGATCATTATAGAGAAAAGTTTCAAGCCCTATAAAATAAACAGAACTGCAGCGGATTTTCATCCTTCAAATCATTAGTCACGTTTCAGCTGAAAATCATGCAGTAGTCTAAAGACTAATTTTACAAATGACACTCAAAATTAAAATGGTTTGAAAATGCGATATTTTTTGTGAAAGGGTTCATAAATACAAGTGTGTCTGGTAAAGGCAGCTAGCAGGCTAGCTAATTTGTTATGAATGTTTTTAATATTGATCTCGAATACAGAAAGAGGGACGAAGAATGCACTGGCAAAGAGGATTAACGTGGTGCGTCGCATATTCAAACCGGAAAACCAATCAAAAGCATCAGAATAGTACCGCTTTATTAAATGGCCTTAGTAGAAGGCATCGTGCATATCAAAAACAGGCAAAGCAACAGATTAATATTATTCAACATATCCCGGATTTTTAAAGAAAATTTTAAAATGTAACCCCATTTGTAATCTTTAACATTTTCAGAAGTAACTGTAATTTAATTACACATTTTTCTCAGTAACTGTAACGAATTACTGTTACATTTATTTTGTAATTAAATTACGTAACGCCATTACATGTAACTAGTTACTCCCCAACACTGTGTATGTATATATATGTATACTACGTATACGTGTATACATTATTTTATAAATAATGTCAATAAGTCATTTTTTTGTCAACTAAATACCAAATACCAAAAATCGCTGTTCTGTCCCTCTAACTCAATGTATTCAAATTGCCAGCTATGAACTACCTTCCTGGAACTATTTGAGGGCTGCATGAATCACGTGACGATCGAGCATTTTGAACTTCCGTTGTCGCAACTCTCTCTTGCTGCGTCCCAATTCGCATACTATCCGTCCTAAATAGTATTCGAAAATAGAATTAGTATGTCCCAAATCGTAGTACGTTTAAAAAAGTATTCCAAAGATTCCCGGATGGTCTACTACTTAACTTCGGAATTCGAAGTGCGGATCAGTGCACACTCTAACGGCTAATATTGCCCAGAACACATTGCGCGGTGAACGAGGATTCGATTAGAACTACAAACACGCATAAAAAGTGTTAAAAAACTACAAACATGGAGGATATGCGCGACCAACGGACAGGTAGAGAAAGGGGTTTGAGTGATAAATAATCAGTGTGTAACCTGATAAAAAATATTTTTAAATGTTATCCGCGTTATATTTCATGTGCAGCAACATTATGAACTTTTATAATGATAGGTTTGGTCGTTAACGTTTAAATGCATAATTATGCAAACACAAGAGCAAAGTTCTCGGCATGAAAGACTCATGAAGGAACGTGCCTCTTCATTTCTCTCTAATATGGTAGGAAATTAAATTAAATGAAATGTAGATAGTGTTAACTGTGATGATTGACAGGGCAGTTTAAACAGTGACAGGATTAAGGTAACTAAGCAACAGAGCGTCCGTTAAAGACACAGTTATGACGAAGTAGTATGTCCCAAAGCTTGCCTACTATTCTGCTACATACTCAAAAGTATGTACTTTTTCTTCACAAAAAGAGTACATACTTTCAGGGCGTAGTATAAGTAGGCGAATTGGGACGCAGCATCTCTGTATGGCTCTGGGCGAGACCAATGAGAAACCTTTTGGCACGCCCCCTACCTTTCGGCAATTTTCGGCCCATTGCTCCAGGCTGCAGTTATCCCTACTTGGGTCAAGTTTGAGATTTTGGCCTTTTTGGCTTTTCATAAAGTGTTTTTTTTTTTTTTTAGACTACATCCAAAAGACACCATTAAGTGTTTCTTTTATAGCATTTTATCTATTTTTGTCAATAGAATTCAATAACAATCCATATTTTTAAAGGCTGTTTTCTCAAAATGAGTTTTTTTTTTTCTCCTACACTGAGCCATAAATCCAGTCTATATCTTGAAGGTTTTTAGAGAGGGATTTGTTCTTTTAAAAGTTGCTTTATTTTATTCCCTAAAAATAGTTTTCTGTCTGTTCTAAGCTAATTCTGAATTTTGACAAAATGAGACACCCAAAATTCCTTCTGTAAAAACATTTGACTTTATTATGTCTAAAAATGTAAACAAGAATTTTAAAACTGACTTCATCCAGTGTTTAGATTTTTTTGTAAACAAGAAATGTATGCAAATTAGCTCATATTTAAATAAAGAATGGCTCGTTTGCATATATAGACCTAACATTTTAGAAAACTTGTAATACAAAAAATGTTTGCAATTATCAATGTAGTTAATCAACTGGGTAAATAAGGAGAAAACTATTCATTTTTTTATTACCTTATTCACCTATCTAGCCTTAAACTGAGTAATGTAATCGTTACCGATCTGAAGGAACACGACAGACATCAGTTTTGTTAAATTTTGAAAAATGTTTTGTTTTGATGCTGCGTTCAGTCCATGTTTTAAATAGCGTAATTCCGAGATAAAAACACATAACATTGTACTATTTATTATATCTATGTTTCGAAAATTAACTCTCAGAACATTCGATATAATAATAATAAAATGAAATAAAATGAAAACAATAAAAATATATATATATTTACACGCTGTAATAAATTCAGGAGTTTGGCGTTAAAGTGAGGGCTTCGGCGTTGACATTGTTGCCATAGAAACAGTAGAATGTCAGGCGTTGTCAACAGGCATTGTGACGTCACGAATGGAATGTTCGCTTGAGTGCACAGAAACGCGCGAATCTCTGAGGCTCATTCTGTAGCTTGTATTCGCAGAGCAAAGTGCGGGTTATAGCAATACTACAGTATCGGTACGAGTCAGTTTAGTACAACGGTATTTTCAGTTAAAGTTATAACAGTTTAAGAGTATTTTGGTTAGGTACAACTGTGTGGAAATGGGTCTATTAAGGAAGGCCCTGGCCCGTCTAAGAAATTTCTTAGACGGGTCGCCTGCGCAAGAACCTCAACCCCATCCTGATCTGGATAATAAGACACCTGTTGGGGCTTGTGAAAATGGTGCAGATGGCGGTGGTAGTGAGACGAGGAGAGAAAAGAAAACGAAAAAGAGGAAGAGATTTTGGAGATGGCGCTTAAGAAAGAAAAAGCACCGTGTTGCTGAGGCTGAAACAGGGACATACAGGAGTCAAGGTAAAATCACATGCCCATCTTATGAATTTTTCTTAAACAGTTTTTTATATATGTGGCCATGGACCACAAAACTATGTCAGTTTTAATTTGAAATAAGCTTTACATTGATGTATGATTTGTTAGGATAGGATACGATTTGGCTAAGATAAAAACAACTACAATAACAGACACATCTGAAAAAATAATATGAGGCTATGTTAGCACGATGTTAGCTCTAAAATACTGGATGATACAGTTTTGTTAAAATTGTAGGAGTAGGGTAATTTGAGCCTTCTTATGATTCCAAAGTATTATTTTACTGTAATTCTACATTATATTTAAAATACACCATACATGAATCTGAGTTTGTTCTTTGTTGTTGAAAACTGGCCATTGAAGTATTGGTGAAATTGTATTTCCCTGCAAAATTTGTGAGTTGTTGAGTACTATTACTATCTGAAAGGTCAGTTGCTGTTTGATTTTATTTTTTTAAATAGTTCAATTTGAGCTTTTTGTGCTGATTTTTTTTAAATAATTTATAAAACGCCTTCAGAGCTGTGAATTGTATCTTTCAATAAGATTTTAAAGAAGTCATCCATCCAATCTGTCATCCAAACCTTATTAGGGTTGTTAGGAAATGGATCTTAAGTAGTAATTTTTATTGAATGTCTCTATATTGCATGAGGTGAAAATGTTCAAGCGCAATCAGTAGCACAGTTTAATTCCGTGTGTCTAACTCACCCTCTCCCTAGGCTCAATTTACCCCTCAATGGGTGTAAGTTGTGCCAAGAGACCATTTTCTTTTAAGCCATATTTTGTAAACAGTTTATTTTAGACCCAAAATGTTTATACCCAGGGATGCACGACGCCTTGAAATTTATGTATATTGAAGTTGGACCCATTACAGTTATGTGCTCGCTTTAAACACGGCATGAGTAAAAACTGGCTCAACTCACCCTGCTCTCTTCTAAAAAGTGCCCCTAAATGAAGAAACTCTTCGATATGGGTTTTATAATATATGTTTTATTTTTTTGCTTTTCAGATGTTAAGGAAGTCGTCCCAGGTGCTGAGTATCAGCCTGACCAAGAAGTCTTCCAATCTTCGGTCCTCGACACACCAGTGCGTTCATCCACAGATGGCGGCGCTGACTCTCCAGGGCGTTTGTCTGTAGATGACGACGCCGACTCTCCAGTGCGTTTGTCTGTAGATGACGACGCCGACTCTCCAGGGCGTTTGTCTGTAGATGACGGCGCCGACTCTCCAGTGCGTTTGTCTGTAGATGACGACGCCGACTCTCCAGTGCGTTTGTCTGTAGATGACGACGCCGACTCTCCAGGGCGTTTGTCTGTAGATGACGACGCCGACTCTCCAGGGCGTTTGTCTGTAGATGACGGCGCCGACTCTCCAGTGCGTTTGTCTGTAGATGACGGCGCCGACTCTCCAGGGCGTTTGTCTGTAGATGACGGCGCCGACTCTCCAGGGCGTTTGTCTGTAGATGACGGCGCTGACTCTCCAGTGCGTTTGTCTGTAGATGACGACGCCGACTCTCCAGTGCGTTTGTCTGTAGATGACGACGCCGACTCTCCAGGGCGTTTGTCTGTAGATGACGGCGCCGACTCTCCAGTGCGTTTGTCTGTAGATGACGACGCCGACTCTCCAGGGCGTTTGTCTGTAGATGACGACGCTGACTCTCCAGTGCGTTTGTCTGTAGATGACGACGCCGACTCTCCAGTGCGTTTGTCTGTAGATGACGACGCCGACTCTCCAGGGCGTTTGTCTGTAGATGACGGCGCTGACTCTCCAGTGCGTTTGTCTGTAGATGACGACGCCGACTCTCCAGGGCGTTTGTCTGTAGATGACGGCGCTGACTCTCCAGGGCGTTTGTCTGTAGATGACGGCGCTGACTCTCCAGTGCGTTTGTCTGTAGATGACGGCGCTGACTCTCCAGGGCGTTTGTCTGTAGATGACGGCGCTGACTCTCCAGTGCGTTTGTCTGTAGATGACGACGCCGACTCTCCAGTGCGTTTGTCTGTAGATGACGACGCCGACTCTCCAGGGCGTTTGTCTGTAGATGACGGCGCCGACTCTCCAGGGCGTTTGTCTGTAGATGACGGCGCTGACTCTCCAGTGCGTTTGTCTGTAGATGACGACGCCGACTCTCCAGTGCGTTTGTCTGTAGATGACGACGCCGACTCTCCAGGGCGTTTGTCTGTAGATGACGGCGCCGACTCTCCAGTGCGTTTGTCTGTAGATGACGACGCCGACTCTCCAGGGCGTTTGTCTGTAGATGACGACGCTGACTCTCCAGTGCGTTTGTCTGTAGATGACGGCGCTGACTCTCCAGGGCGTTTGTCTGTAGATGACGGCGCTGACTCTCCAGTGCGTTTGTCTGTAGATGACGGCGCCGACTCTCCAGGGCGTTTGTCTGTAGATGACGGCGCCGACTCTCCAGTGCGTTTGTCTGTAGATGGCGGCGCTGACTCTCCAGTGCGTTTGTCTGTAGATGACGGCGCTGACTCTCCAGTGCGTTTGTCTGTAGATGACGACGCTGAGTATCCAGTGCGTTTGTCTGTAGATGATGCTGCTAAGACTTCAGTGTGTTTGGCTGCAGATGACACCAATGAGTCTCCAATGCGTTTGCATACAAATGATGACGCTGAGTCTCTGGTGCATTTGCCTGCAGATGAAACCACTAAGTGTTCATTGCGTTTGCCTGCAAATGACAACGCTTTGTCTGCAGATGACAGCTTTCACTTTGCAGTGAACTCCACAGCACACAATGTCATTGTCTGTGCAGTGGGTCCCATTGCAGATGAGGGCATTGCCTCTGCAGTGAGTCTTAGAGAATATCAGGACGTTAATTCTGCTGTGAGACCCAAAGCAGAGAGGGACATTGCCTGTGCAGTGCGTCCCAAGGACGAGAGGGAAGTTGCCTCTGCAGTGCGTCCTGAAGACGAGAGGGACGTTGCCTCTGTGGTGCATCCCAAAGACGAGAGGGACATTGCCTCTGAGGTGCGTTCCAAACATGAGAGGGACGTTGCCTCTGCAGTGCGTCCCAAAGACGAGAGGGACGTTGCCTCTGTGGTGCGTCCCAAAGACGAGAGGGACATTGCCTCTGAGGTGCGTTCCAAACATGAGAGGGACGTTGCCTCTGCAGTGCGTCCCAAAGACGAGAGGGACGTTGCCTCTGTGGTGCGTCCCAAAGACGAGAGGGACGTTGCCTCTGAGGTGCGTCCCAAGGACGAGAGGGACGTTGCCTTTGCGGTGCGTCCCAAAGCTGAAAGGGACGCTGCCTCTGTGGTGCGTCCCAAAGACGAGAGGGACGTTGACGCTGCCGTGTGTCCCAAAGCCATAAGGGACATTGCCTCAGCCTTGCGTCACAAAGTCGTGAGGGAAATTGCCTTAGCGGTGCGACCCAAAGAAAAAAAGTGGTTTGCCTCTAAAGGTCGCCCCAAGAAAGATAGGGCAGGGCACTCCAAAGAAGAAAAAAGCATTGCTACTAAAGGGCGTCACAAAGAATACCAGGCGGGGCGTCCCAAAGTAGATTGGGGCATTGCTTCTGCAGTGCGTACCCAAGAAGATGCCATCTTTGAGCTGGACAAGGGTAAGTTTACTGCCATAAACCAAAACAGCTGAAATATAGACTTTTAAAATGCTTTGAATCACCATTTAGCTTTGTCGTAGTTCATTTAAATAATCCTCCAGTGAATTTTAATTATAAACTGAACAAAAATGAAATGTCATTGTCACTTACATTGATATTCTTTTAACAGATCACATTTCTATGCGGTACAAATTTGGTGACAAGCTGGGTAAAGGAGGTTTTGGCTCCGTGCGAAAAGGAATTCGCATTAAGGATGGTCTAAAGGTATGATTTTTTACTTACTGTAAGCCTTTTTAATGTATCTTATGTTCACTAGTTAGAGAAGTCAATCTTTTTAAACAGTCAGTATGAACAAAACATGCTTTACTAGGCTTTAATTTACTGCTTGTTGATTTACTTGTCTTCAGGATTCATAAGTGGATTGAAATCTCCTCTGTCCATTGCTAATTGTTTATTCTTTGTTTTATTAATCAGGTGGCGGTGAAATATGTCTCAAAGACGAAAAATACATCATATATCACCACTGTAAGTATGCTTCTCCCTCTGCATTTTTTTCTCATTCACTGTTTACCCATCTGATATTGATGTTAATCATATACAACAGTGTGGCAAAAGACCTCAATCTAATGATCATATTTTCATTTTTCTAGGCTTTTCATCCCAAACCTCTTCCCTTAGAGATTGCGTTGACAGTCATCGTCAATAGGGCACCCAACTGTCCGCAGATCATCAAATTGTTGGACTGGCAGGACGAACCAGACTGTTACCTCTTAGTCTTAGAGCGTCCCGTGCCTAGCATGGATTTAGGAAAATTTCTCCAATGCAGCGGAGGTGCGATCAACGAGCAGATCACACAGTCCATTATGTGGCAAGTCACTTATGCAGCAAACTTATGCTGTAATCGTGGCGTTTTCCATCGCGACATCAAGCTGCAAAACGTGCTCGTGAACCCAACAACATTGGAGATCAAATTAATCGACTTCGGCTGTGGTGCCCTCATAAGAGATTCAGGGTACACTGCCCTCTGTGGTAAGTATGATGCATCGTTTTGCTATCAAATTGATAAGCTCACTTAGACACATCCTGTATATAAGTGTATCCTTTAACATATGTGTGTTGTAAACGTCTAACATTATTTCTTTCCCCCAGGCACCAAACCGTACATTGCTCCAGAAGTTTTTGACAGAGGCACATACCATGCAAAGCCCGCGACAGTGTATTCCCTTGGGGTGCTCCTGTTCGCAATGCTGCATGGGCGTTTTCCAACAGACAAGGACTTGCACTGCTTGGGTAACAACCAGTCGGCATTTACTGTGTCAAAAGGTGAGATTTTCAGTAAAGAAGGAATAATTATATAGCATGTATAATGTTGTGTATAAAGTTAAAGATAGCATGTTAGTTAAGGCAATAATCTAATTTCTCTCCTCTTTTTCCACAGAATGCATAAATTTTTTGTGGAAGTGTCTGCAGCGTCATCCAGAATGCAGGATTCCACTGGAGCAGATGCTTTACCATGACTGGTTTGTATTGGGTTTTCCTAATCGCCTGCCAGTTCACGGGAATGCATCGAAACAGCCATTACGTCCTTGATGAGAAGTAGAGTAGGTTTATACTGTGAGTGTTGTGTCCGAAAGCTGACATGAGTGGCCCTTGTGTGCCTGACGAAATTCCATTTTTAGGGTTGTTTAAATATTGTAAATATTTGTAATACTTGAAAAGTGCTTAAATACTGCTGATCAGTAATATCGCCAGTAATGACTAAAACATACATTACTGGCGATATTACTGATCAGCAGTATTTAAGTATTATATTGTATATTTTTAAAGTAGTTTTATACTTTCTATATTTGAAAAAAAAAAAAAACTATGGCCATGGACACACTGTAACTAAATTCGGTTGTCAGTTCAGCTTTTACTCTTTAATCGCGTTCTGAACACACATCATTTGTAACAATACATAATTGACACATAGTGACAGCCGCATTAGACAACCGCATTAAGTTCAAGTACTTTATTGTCTTAGTGTAACACAACAAAGTTTTTTGTGTCAATCCCAAGGTGCAATTAATACAACAGTATGTGGAACAGTCCACATACAAAATTCCTTTTTTACTCAAAATATAAAAATGCCAAATAAAGTGGCATTTTGAAAAATCCTAAAAAATACAGTTAGTGACAACCGCATTCACAGAAATTCTATGCAGTGTGTACAGAACTGAACTGAACAACTAGTTGTTAATTTCATATTTAAATGCGCTTCAGAAATGTGCCTTTGTCTGTATGTGAGATGCAAGAAAATAACTGAAAAAAACACTGCAGTAAAGTGTCAGTGTTGCCAAATCTTAATAAGAAAAAAAAAACAACAACAAACAAGGCCAATTGCAAAAAAAGTAAAACTCCCAAATGCTTTGTTTTATAACACAAAAAAATTATATATCTTGTATCTGCCACAGACCACTTTATTAACTCTGTAAAGTGTCTAGCTTAATGAGCTAGGACCAAACTACTTGCATAAAAGCTTTTGAACATGGCAACACTGCAAGACAGTGCTCTCTAAAGCAGCCTTCCGAGTATAAAAAAACAGCACGTCTATAAGCGATAGTTTAGTTAAAATTGCCTTACAAAAATAGGCTTTTTACCATAAAATGGCAGATATCAAATGGCTAAATTCTTATTCACTCCTGCAAAATGTTTTCGACCAAAAATTTTCATTTCGGTGCATCCCTAATATTGTATTTATACTGACAGTTATATTGTATATTTTTTAGTTTTATACTTTTTATATTTAAAAAAATGATATCATCCCTTCACTTTGGCCTTATTACTGGCTCAGGGGTGTTAAAATTGTGTATATTATATATACACTGTAAATAGCTTTTTACTTTTAATATTTAAAATATTTAATATACATCCCTTCACTTTGGCCTCATTATTGGCTCAGGGGTGTTCAATTTTTGTATATTATATATACACTGTAAATAGCTTTTTACTTTTAATATTTAAAATATTTAATATACATCCCTTCACTTTGGCCTCATTATTGGCTCAGGGGTGTTCAATTTTTGTATATTATATATACACTGTAAATAGCTTTTTACTTTTAATATTTAAAATATTTAATATACATCCCTTCACTTTGGCCTCATTATTGGCTCAGGGGTGTTCAATTTTTGTATATTATATATACACTGTAAATAGCTTTTTACTTTTAATATTTAAAATATTTAATATACATCCCTTCACTTTGGCCTCATTATTGGCTCAGGGGTGTTCAATTTTTGTATATTATATATACACTGTAAATAGCTTTTTACTTTTAATATTTAAAATATTTAATATACATCCCTTCACTTTGGCCTCATTATTGGCTCAGGGGTGTTCAATTTTTGTATATTATATATACACTTTAAATAGTTTTTACTTTTAATATTTAAAATATTTAATATACATCCCTTCACTTTGGCCTCATTATTGGCTCAGGGGTGTTCAATTTTTGTATATTATATATACACTTTAAATAGTTTTTACTTTTAATATTTAAAATATTTAATATACATCCCTTCACTTTGGCCTCATTATTGGCTCAGGGGTGTTCAATTTTTGTATATTATATATACACTTTAAATAGTTTTTACTTTTAATATTTAAAATATTTAATATACATCCCTTCACTTTGGCCTCATTATTGGCTCAGGGGTGTTCAATTTTTGTATATTATATATACACTGTAAATAGCTTTTTACTTTTAATATTTAAAATATTTAATATACATCCCTTCACTTTGGCCTCATTATTGGCTCAGGGGTGTTCAATTTTTGTATATTATATATACACTTTAAATAGTTTTTACTTTTAATATTTAAAATATTTAATATACATCCCTTCACTTTGGCCTCATTATTGGCTCAGGGGTGTTCAATTTTTGTATATTATATATACACTGTAAATAGCTTTTTACTTTTAATATTTAAAATATTTAATATACATCCCTTCACTTTGGCCTCATTATTGGCTCAGGGGTGTTCAATTTTTGTATATTATATATACACTGTAAATAGGTTTTTACTTTTAATATTTAAAATATTTAATATACATCCCTTCACTTTGGCCTTATTACTGGCTCAGTTGTGTTCAATTTTTGTATATTATATATGCACTGTAAATAGTTTTTTATATTTAAAATGGAAAAAAAAAACATCCCTAAGGGTTTTTTTTGTATATTATATATACTATAATTTTGTATATTATATACTAAAATATAAAAAATATATTTAAATATAAATATAAAATATATTAAAAAAATTATATATTATTATATATACTGAAAAAATATAAAATATATATAAAAAATATATATTTTTTACTTTTAATGTTGCAATTTTTGTATATTATATATACACTGCAAATAGTTTTTACTTTTAATATTTAAAATATTTAATATACATCCCTTCACTTTGGCCTCATTACTGGCTCAGGGGTGTTCAATTTTGTATATTATATATACACTGTAAATAGGTTTTTACTTTTAAAATGAAAAAAAAAAAAATGTATACATCCCTCAGGGGTTTTTGTATATTATATGTACTGAATTTTTTTTTGTTTACTTTTAATGTTTAGAATATTTATTTTTATATTTTTATTATTTAAAATGTTTATTATCTCATCCCTCTGGGCGGCTCGGTGGCTCAGTGTGTAGCACTGTTGCCTCACAGCAAGAAGGTCCCTGGTTCTTGTCCCAGCTGAGCCAGGATGCCTTTCTGTGTGGAGTTTGCGTGTTCTCTGCGTGGGTTTCCTCCGGGTGCTCCGGTTTCCCCCACGATCCAAAGACACGCAGTATTAGACAGTCTAAATTGTCCCTAGTGTGTGAGTGAGTGAATGACTGAGTGAGTGTGTCTGGGGTTGCAAATTGGCTGTGATAAAATTGGCTCTTGCTCCCCTGATAAAAGAGAAACCCCACCCTATAAAAACACCTTTCTTGCTATTAAAAACAACAATCTGAACTCCTTAGTCGCGACGAGAGAGAATGTTAGATCAACATTCAACACCTTTTTCAGCTCGAAATTAGCTACTCGAATAGCAACATGAAATGTTAGAACTAGGGCCGGACCTCGATTAAAAAAATGAATCTAATTAATTAGAGTCTTTGCAATTAATTAATCACATTTTAATCGCATATAAATATCTGACCTGAGAACAGTGAGGAGTAAGTTTTTTTTCATATGGATTTTTAATTATACCATTGAATAATGACTGAATACATAAGCTTAAGCAACAAAATATTGTTTATTTTTGTTCAACCAAGTCCAACAGACCAGTGCAATATTGCCATTAAGTGTAGCAATAGGCTCGATGTGCTGCGGTGAGATGCGAATTCCTTGTTGCATAGCTTGCACACAACCATGCTCTTATCGACGCTTCCATCCATTCGTTTTTTATAACAAAATTTCTCATCCACAGGGCCAACCAAAGCGGTCTCTTCAGCTTCTTTGTCCATGTTCACTGTGGTTTGTTTTTGTCTGAACGCTAGTTGGTGCTCCAGTATAATCGGTCCGCCGAAACTCATCCAGTGAGAAATGTTCCGCAGTGCAAAAATAAGTGCGATTAAAATGCGTTAAAAATTTTTGTGTAATTAATTAATCTAAATTAACGCGTTAAAGTCCCGGCCCTAGTTAGAACCCTTAACTAAACTGGTAAACTTGCCCACTACTTTTTGACAACTACCGTCTTAAAGGTGCCATAGAATGGAAAACTGTGTTTACCTTGGCATAGTTGAATAATAACAGTTCAGTACATGAACATGACATACCATGAGTCTCAAACATTTCCACCTTCTTGCAAAAGACCACCAAAAAATAGGTCAATGCCAACATAACACCCACTATTACGCAATAGTCCCGATCGTTAATAGTTACGCCCCCAACATTTGCATCGCCCAATCGCCAGTCAGGTCAGTACATCAGAAAAATAACGTGAGCTACTGAAGGGACATGGTTAGCTCAATGCTAGCGGTAGCCTCTTACATTGCAGTACAGATTTACATACTGTTACACTGCAGTTAGATTTCACTTACCACATAAACGGAGAGAGATGACTACGCTAATGATGACGAATGATTAACAGATCCTAAGCATCACTAAAGCATCAAAACTTGTGGGTTAAGTCCTTGTGTCGCTGCAGTATAACGTTACACTGAGCGCATGCAATTACTATAGTGAGAGTAAAATGTCGGGGATTCAAAACGGCAAATTCAACAAACCCCATATTAAAAGCGTCTAGAGCTCGGTAATTAAGTAAAGATTTCCTCCATGTGCAAGCTAGTGAGATGAGCAGCTCTGTGAAACAGCCAATCAGAGCAGAGCTCACATTAATATTTACGAGCCTTCCAAATAAGCCAATAACAGACCATTTCACTCTAGGGAAAAATTCTAGGGTTGTAAATTGACCTGTAAAACCATTTCTGGAATTGTTTTGCCCTGTCCTATGCCATATACCTTCTATGTAGATATCAGAGAACAATTTAAATATTGTTTCAATGCATTCTATGGCACCTTTAATATCCTGGGGATTGCAGAATCGTTAGCGATGATAAGACATCATGTACTCTGGGCATGGAGTCATACCATGATATTTTCTCTATTTGGTGTTTATAATTTTTGACTATCCGTTGACCATATTGGACATGGTGACCAAGTCATCGTGGAAGCGCTGTCTGCCCTCCTTAACACCTGCTGGAATGAATCAGTCCTGATGCAAGATTGGTGTTATATTTAAAGGATTACTCCCCTTCCAAAATAAAATAATTATTTTACTCACCCTTATGTCATCCAAGATGTTTATGTCTTTCTTTCTTCATTCATAAAAAAATCTTTTTGAGGAAAACATTACAGGCTTTTTCTCCAGATCGTGGACTTCAGTGGTGTTCAACAGATTTAAGGTTAAAAATGCAGTTTCAGTGCAGCTTCAAAGGGCTCTACGCAATCCCAGTTGAGGAAAAAGGGTCATCAATCATGTGTGCAGTTCTCACAAGATTCTGAATTTTTGTTAGACAACAAAACATTTATTAAAGGTTTTGACAAAATGTTTGTTGCTTCAGTCTGTTTTAAAAAATATATATTCATTTCAACTGAATAATTAAATAGAATTTGATTTTGGGGAGCAACAAAATGCAAAATTGTAGTCTTTTAATTATTAATCGTGTAGATGTTACGGTCATGGATGCAGAGGTTCATGTGCCAGCAACCAAAGGCACCATGCCACGAAGTGTACAGGTTCAACAGTAGACTTGTACTTTGCAACCAAAAGTAACTGACATTATTTGTTAAAATGAATCTTGCCCTGTTTGTTTGGAATGTGAAGTGAGAAAGATGGCTGCATCAATTATGATATCTACCAGGAAATATGTCAGATATCAGTGAAATAGAGACCACACCAATTATAGAGGGTTTGCACTTACATCACGATTAGGTCAGATGCCTGGATCCACGGCCATATCGGCGATACTCGGATGTAAACAACAGCGTGGATTGCATGGTTAATGTACTACTGAAGACGTTGTTCTGCTAATGCTGTCTAAACCATGGAAAAACGCGTGGAAGCTGTTAAATCATACAGAGAAGCACTTCGGAAGCAGGAAAGGGGCAATACTTTGACAAACTTAAGTTAATAGTTGGTAAAGATATGTACGGGCAGAATGAATTAAGATATTAGCCTAATTTTTCAACTACCTGACCAGAACAAGAACAAACACAAATGTTGTCAAGATTCTTGCCCTGAAATCCTCGTTCATTTTGGCCAACCACAAACGCTTTATTCTTCCGTTTTTTGCACTCTTCTCCTTGATTTGTTAAAACTTTTGGCAGTCTGTAGTATTCAAAATGTTTTTCCTGTTCCGACCAATTAGTAGCCTACAGGCCAAAACATGACAATAATTTACCATTTTCAGCAGCAATAATCAGCTAAATATGCGAGTTTCATTTGGTTCAGTGACATTGTTCCCATTGTTTACCGCCAGTAAAACGTGAGAAAACACTAATGTCAGAGGAGCGGCCCACATTTATAGCCAATAAGAAAATTAGTTACGCAAAGATGGTGTAGTAGAGTTGGATGCTGTTTGTGATCCCTGATAAGATGATATGTTTATAATAACAGTAGTCCCTGTAAGACTACTATTTCTGGGTCGGTTGAGCTATGTCAAAACACTACTGGTCATAAGCATCAGCTGTTTTATATCCCTAAGGACAACAGGGGGCAGTGCATCCACACACAAAGTGCAAAGTGTCACCTTTAGTTCTTAATTTGTCAAACCAACTTCAAAAATTGAAGATTAAGCTGCTCAGTCAAAAACTTTTTGAGATATATTCAGCACACACAATAATAGGCAATGAACTGCATTTAATCAGTGATTAATAAAAACCGCCGCCTGTTGTCAATTCTCAGATTCACAAATGCTACCCTGGACCACAAAACCAGTCATAAAGGTCATGTCTTAAATGATCTGCGAAATATGAAAGCTGAATAAATATGCTTTCCATTGATGTGTGGTTTTGCCGAGATACAACTATTTGAAAATCTGGAATCTGAGGTTGCAAAAAAATCAAAATGTTGAGAAAATCACCTTTAAAGTGCATATTACTAATCATAAATCATAATGCATTCAAAAAAAAAAGTTACACATAGGTGCAAAATGGACAAAAATGTCCACGTCCAAAAACTGTCATAAAAATATGATTTATTTATATTTTTTTCCACTTTCACTGATGTCGATTTTTTTAACCAGCTTCTGTTCTATCCATAGATACCAAATATTCATTAATTTTCAGAATTTTAACCCTTTAATTGCTGGTTTATTTACATAATGCCACAGGTATTTTTTTTTTTATGAAAAAATGAAAAATAGTAGTTAATTTCCACATACTAAATGCTAAGCAAATTTTCTTTTCTTTGCATATTAGCTTCTTGGGTGTGTCAATGAAGAACAACAACATTCATTTTGAGGCATTTATATATTTTTTTTGTAGTGTCAGATTTTTTAAAAAAACTAACACTTACAGTATGTTTCTAGCATGATTAGCATGTTTCTAGCAATGTAAGTCTATGGGATTTTTCCCAGTTTGAATTGGCAATTTTAGGAAAACCGTGAGTCCTATCAGTTAGAAAAGATACAGCAACTGGAGTCAGATCAGTCCGAAGATCTGGGCTGAGTTTGGAGTTTGTAGAGGTGAAGCTCTAGGAGGAGATAGAGTTGAACATTTTAGTCTCGGAAGAAAACGAAAAAGAATAAAAAGTTTAAATAGCATTTCGGTAAGTTGGCTTTCTCAAGCAAACTTAATAACTACTGTTAATTTTGTATTTAATCATTTATAATTGTCCATGAAGGCTGGAAGTGAAAAACGTCTCAGGTTACGTAGGTAACCCTAGTTCCCTGAGGACAGGGAACGAGACGCTGCGTCCTGGTTCAGGACACTATGGGAACTGCCTTCGGCATGACCGGTTCTGAAACAAGCTATAGAACAACGACAGTGAACTTGACACTGTCCGGCGCCAGCCTGTGACATCATCAACAGGCGCCTGCTAGTATAAAGCAGGTGCCTGAGAGCACAACACCATCTTTTTGTCGGACGGAGGTCTGTGCAGGGCCCGAGGCATGGCCCTGAGACGCAACGTCTCGTTCCCTGTCCTCAGGGAACTAGGGTTACCTACGTAACCTGAGACGTTCCCTTCCGGAGGGAACTCTACGCTGCGTCCTGGTTCAGGACACTATGGGAACGCTTATACAAACGCCGCCATGCCGAGGGATAAGTGATCAAACTGACTGAATGAGGAGTCAGGAAGGAAATCACCCCTGCATCAGCGAGAGTCGCTGGGGCCCAGTGACCTGCCACGGCTAGCCCGGCTACCTGTGCACGCAACTCTCCAGCGTAGAGGCCTAGAGGAAGCCTACTACACTTAGCTCTCTAAGTGAAGGAGCTCATAAACGCCCTGACCATAAGGGGCGGAGTTTAGGGAATGGAGGTCTCAGCAGAGCGAATGCCTGCTCTAGGGACCTGACAACATTCAGTGCTAACAGGTATAGATGGGGAAGCGGAGCTTCTGGAGAATGGAGGCTTCATAAAAGACTCTCTAAAAGAGAGGAAGCCTGACAACATTCAATCCACTAGCTCTTAGGAGTGGAGGTCTCAAAATAACCCTCCAGTGAGGGGAGACCTGGCTACACTCACGCTTGAAAGTACTGAAAGCAGAGCTTCTGGAGAACGGAGGCTTCATAAAAGACTCTCTAAAAAGAGAGGAAACCTGACAACATTCCATCCACTAGCTCTTAGGAGTGGAGGTCTCAAATAACCCTGCCGTGAGGGGAGACCTGGCTACACTCACGCCTAGAAGTACTGGAGGCGGAGCCTCTGGAGAACGGAGGCTTCACAGAAGACTCTCTAAAAAGAGAGGAAACCTAACAACGTTCAGTCCACCAGCTCTTAGGAGTGGAGGTCTCACTAGCCCTTCAGTGAGGGGAGACCTGGCTACACTCACGCCCGGAGGAAAAGCCTATACTCGACACTGGGGGTATTCAGTGAGGCTGCATAGCCTATGCAACCCGAACTACCCGAGTGGAGCTTCTGCTCAGAGGGAATCTACAGAGTGGAGGTCCCATGACCTAACTACACTTGACACTGACGATGGCCTGTGAGGCTGAATAGCCTGTGCAGCAGGCCTGTCTAAATGGAGATTTCCCGAGGAGTGGAGGCTTCGCCGAAAGGAAGCCTGGCAACGCTCCGTGCCTTCCAGGGTGCAACTCTAAGAATGGAGGTGCTGTGGCGCCTCTACACTCAAAACCTGGGGGTAGTCAGTGAGGCTGGATAGCCTGTGCAGCAGAACTACCTGCAGGGAGTTCAGAGGAGTGACTGCTTCAAAGGAAGCCAGAAAAACACTCTGCGTCTTGCAAAGGAAAACTCCAAAAGTGGGGGTCTCGTGACCCACTCCACTTTCAACACTGAGGGTAGTCAGCGAGGCTGAATAGCCTGTGCAGCAGAACTACCTGAGTGGAGTTTCTGCAAAGTGGCGGCTTTGGTAAGAAAGAAGCCTGGTACCACTCTGCACCCAGCAGAGGACGACTCTAAGGATGGAGGTCCGTGACCTATCTACACCCAACACCAGAGGTGGTCCGCGAGGCTGAATAGCCTGTGCAGTCGGACCGCCTATTTCTAGTGAGTCTCTGGAGGCAATGAAGGACTCTGAGTGAGGCTGGCAATGTTCTGCGAGCAGCAGAAGGACTCTAAGAGTGGAGGTCCCAAGACCTACTACACTTCAACACTGCAGGCGTTCATCGAAGCTGAACAGCCTAAACAACAGTACTGCCTGAGTGGAGTCTGGAGAGTGGAGGCTTTCTAAAGAGGGAGCCTAACACACCTCCGTGCTTAGCAAGGAAGAACTCTGAGAGTGGAGGTCTCAAGACCTAGCTACACTCTAGCCTTGAAGGTCATCCGCGAGGCTGACTAGCCTGTGCGACAGAAATACCTTCATTTTGGAGCTCTTCTGGAGAGTGAGGCCTGAGGAGGCCCGACACTCGATCCTGCTAGCAGCGCTATCTGGATTGGAGCTGGAAAACTAAAAGGTTTTTGAGAAAAACCAGCTCAGAGAATGGACACGGAGGAACCCTGCGTGGTCCATGGGAGAAAGGAACCTGCCTTTACGGGAGGGACCTTACCATGGGTATGGATTTTAGTGAAGTGCCTGAACAGTGCACTTACCACTCACGTGGATTTTAGAGAATGCCCAAAGACTTCGCGTGAGCAAACACCACAAATGTGGTTTTGAGTAGGTGTCCTGAGCATAGCGAGGATCACCAGATTTGCAGTCTCTAGGCGATAGCGGAGCCTGAAAGCGGAGCTTCTGGAGAGGGGAGGCTTCAGCAGAAAGACTCTCTAAGCGAGAGGAGGCCTACGACGCTCTCCCTAGGGAAACTCTTCAGAGTGGAGGCCTCAGGAAAACGCTCTAGGCGAGGGGAGGCCTGACTACACTCGACGCTCAAGAAAAGGCAGATACTCACAGTCAGAGCCAATAATGAAAAATTCTCATTTATCATCTAGCTCTGTGTAGTGGAGGCTCCGAGACTACATCTCCAAGGAGAGAAGCCTACAACACTAGTTTTTGGTGAGTGGAAGACTGCGCTCCCCCAAAAAATAGTCAGCGAGGCACTCATGGGCCTGCCAGCTGCTATAACTGTGAGAGTGAAGGTCTCAGTACTGTTGGCTGTGACAGAGGGAGACCTATTACACTGTGCTATCGAAGGAGTTTTAAAACTTAAGGGTTTTGGAACCAACTCGAAGAACGGGCACGGAGGATTACCTGCGTGGTCCGTAGGAGAAAGGAACCTGCCTTTACGGGAGGAACCTTACCATAAGTATGGATTTTAGTTAAGTGCCTGAATTAGTGCACTCACCACTCGCGTGGATTTCAGAGAGTGCTCAAAGACTTTGCGTGAGCAAACACCACTAACGTGGATTTAAGAAGGTGCTCTAAGCGTTTCGCGAGAAAGACACCTGTATTAACCCGGGTGATAGCAGAACTCGGAAGCGGAGCTTTCAGTGAGGGAGGCTTTAATGGTTTTACAAGCTCTCGAACGTAACAAGCCTGACGACGCTCAACTGAGGAAGCTCTATCGAGTGGAGGCCTTGGAATACACGCCCTCTCATGGAAGGGAGGCCTACTTTGTTTTACACTCAACGCTTGTAGTGACAGGTCCACGGAAAGAGTTCACAAGCTGCCTTAACCTTGTGTTCTCCCGGCCTGTATTTCTGGGAAGTGGAGGCTTAACAGAAACACCTCACATAGAGGAAGCCTAGCAACACTCGACCCAGTAAAAAAGCTCTTCATGAATGGAGGTCTAAAAAGGACCTGCCACATTCAGCGCTAAGAAGTATTATTTTTGTATGTCTCTCTTTACAGAGGACTTCACAGAGAGGAGGCCTCCTAGGCCTGCTACACTCAATTCTACTTCAAAGCGGGGCTTTTTAAAGAGAGCGGAGGCTTCAGTAAAACACCTCTATCTCAGAGAGGGAGCCTTGGCGACGCTCTATTCACCCTAGCACACAAACTCCTAGGAGTGGAGGTCTCACATATGTGTATGAAAATACATAGGGAAGGTACCTGACCACACTCATGCAAAAAAAAGTATTACTCTTAGCAGGGTTTGAGTGAGCGGAGGCTTCGGCAGAGCGATACTCCGCCTGAAGCAGCTTGACAACGCTCAAGAGGGTTATTCTCGTATGTATATGTATGTTGGATCATGTCTATACCAAGCTCACTCTAGCGGAGGTTTCAAAACCTGACAATGCTTAACCCACGAGGGGGTTTCTACGAGTGGAGGTCTCTACACACTGTTTTCTTTTATAAAACGAGGGGAGACCTGGCTACACTCGGCACTTGGTGGCAGTAGAACTAAAGAGGAGCTCGAAACTGCAATAGTAATCACCCAAGCGGAGCTGGTAGACAAAGGAAAACATACACATACACGCTTGAATATTTTATTAAAGTGTCTTTACTGTTCACATACCGGGCCAACAGATGGAGCCTCAGTCTCATCGTTGGCCCAGCCCCAGAGTCGAGGGGAAAAGGGAGGGGCAGGTAGCCCCACACTGGCGACCTGGCCTCGTCTCTGGCCCTTGGACCAGGACGGGCCTGGTTTCCCCCCGGTGTTTAGGTGGAGGCGTGGACCGGCAAGGGATGCAAACCCCCGGGGCTCGGTCCAGATCTTTCAGCAGAGCAGCCTGATGCGCCTCTGCAACACTGCCATCGTGTGCAGAGGAGCACCGGCCACTGCCGCATATGTGCCTTTGGAGCCTTCAGGGTCGATGTCCCTCGCTCTGAGAGATAGTTCGCAAACATCTGCTCAGTGAGAGGCATCGTCACATATCCGCGCCCATGCATTCCCTCGACATCAGCATGATTCACATGCCGATGCCTGTGAATGCGGGCTGAATATGGCCTGTCCCATTCCCTCTCGATCTCTTAAGCAGATCAGGAAGGAATGGGAGGCTCACAGGAGTTGGCTTTGTCATGGCCCGGAAGAAACCGCTCGTCTAGTCTGCCGAGAGCGGCCTCTTCCCTCGCGGGCTTCCACTGCAGATCCAAGCGGGCAGCCGCGCGGTCCATAACAGACATCAACTCTTCATATGCGGGGCAGGGAGGCTGCATGGGCTCAAACGAGCTCATATTTGTTCCATTTCAACCTCCTACTCGCCCTGGCTTGAAGCCAAAAGAGCACTCGCTGCAGAACCGGAGGATGTGAGAGACAACACATCATCCGCTAGCAGCGCATTCTCGTCTCCGGCTGACGTGCGCGAGCGATTAAACGCTCTCTCAAACTCGTCAGCCAGCTCCACCTGTGAGCCCCGCAATCTCAGCCGCCGAGCAGCCTCAGCTGCGGCGGGACTGGAGCAGCGTGGGGCAGATGGATGGCCCGATTCCCTCGAGAAAAAGGGCCAGACGAGAACGGAGTTTCTTCAAAGTGAAACTCTCACAATGAACGCACTCCGCTCTTCTAGAGCCGAGCGCGCGTGCTCTTACACCTAAACACACCAAACAAAGGTCGTGTGCGTCATCAAGTGTCAGATTTCTCTGACACGGATCCGCACACTTCCTAAACAGTTTTCTCTAGGCATCGCTGTACTCACTCGTTTAGAACAGAGGACTCTGAAGACAAAAAGATGGTGTTGTGCTCTCAGGCACCTGCTTTATACTAGCAGGCGCCTGTTGATGATGTCACAGGCTGGCGCCGGACAGTGTCAAGTTCACTGTCGTTGTTCTATAGCTTGTTTCAGAACCGGTCATGCCGAAGGCAGTTCCCATAGTGTCCTGAACCAGGACGCAGCGTAGAGTTGCCTCCGGAAGGGAACTGCTTATATTCAGGAGTGCATAATTATAAGGCACATTTTCTTTTACAGATAAAAGATTTAACTCAGACTAAAAGTCAACATTTATTAAATGCCCATGAGAAGGATGGAATACTAATGCAATACTAGAATTTAAGAAGTTAAGGCATGATCATTGAACAGCAAAATGCTCATTGTGTCAGCACAGTCAGAAAAAAAAAACAGGAGGAGAAGAAAAGATGCATGTTAACTGCAAAAGAATTAAAGTGAAGAACCATCAGGAACAATTTAGGAGATTAAAATAATCTGTCAGATCCTGGAAGATAAATTCTTGAAACAGTGGTACAAAAGGGTGATGCTGGTCCTTCAAAAGTCACTCTCAATTTATCTGTCTATAAAGCTTATAAAATGCATTTAATGTATTTCACAACACTTCAGCATGCTATTCTTATTAAGTGAGGGTCCTTTTTAGGATTTTTTACCCAACGAAAAAAAAATAAATATATATAAAAAAAAACAAGAGAATCTTGCACTTCTGGAGACTCCAGGTAGGTTGCAGTTCTGAAAAAATGGTGTTGCTGGAGACTAAATGGTTCCTGATGGTTTCACACCTAATTCTTCACCTCAATTCTTAATTATTTTGCAGTTAACGTCTGTCTTTTCTTCTCCACCTGTTTTTTTTTTTCTTTTCTTTTTTCTGACCATGCTAACCTAATGACCATTTTAACTTTGCAAAATCAGTTTTTTGCTTTAGTATTGCATTCTCCTCATGGGCATTTATTCATTTTGGACTTCTATTCTGAGTTAAATCCTTTTTGGCTCATTTATCTGTAAAAGAAAACAAAACCTAATAATTATGCACACCTGAATATAAGACATTTTCACTTTCAGCCATCATGGACAATTATATATAACTTTTAAATAATTAAATACTAAATGAGTAGTATTTATTAAGACTGGTTCGGAATTGGTCAAATGTGCTTGGAAAGAAATATGACCAGAATATCAACTTGCCTAATAATTCTGCATGGACTGTAAATGTATTTTAAAAAAATTATACACTTTTCAGGTCAGAAAATGTGGAAATCTATATAAAAAAAATCTTAAAGACCTGTTTTTATCTAGTCTTTAAAATATAATTAAGACTACAAGTAAATCCAAATCTTGACAAACATACAATTAAATAAATGGAATTTTATTTGGGCTTTTTAAAAAAGTATTTAACCCCTTGTCACTCCCATTTCTGAACAGAGACGTGAAAATTAAGAAATCAAACTTAAATTTGTATATTTCATGAATGAAAATATTTTGTAATATGATTTTGATGATCATTTTATATGTTAATGCAATGTCTGATTTTAAAATGGCTTTCAAAGAATGAATTTTGAGATTCAACTATAATTCCTCATGATTTCTAAAGTGTGATAGGGAAAAGGCAACAAGGAATTCTGTTTGTGTCAAAGGTCAGAACTCATGCTATGAAGTAGATTTTTGAGGTGCACTCTTGTCATAAATGAATCTATTATTTTTACTACATAATTTATAACACAAAAAAATGTTAAATATCTATTTAGGAGCCTTAGACCTTTCCAACAATATATAGTTTGTCATGATTAGATTAGGATTTTATTGCTAAATGGTGAAGTAAACGTAGGCGTCCAACAGAGTGGACGGGTGACAGTTAAGGGGTTAAAGAACTTTGTGACAGTTGTAAAAATCATAATTTTCGATCATTCTAAAAAATAAAGAACAAACAGCAACATTACAACAGTTGGAAAATTGTGCTGGGGTGTTTAAGTTGAAAGCTGCAGCTTGAGGAGATTTCTTGGACCCATCAGAATGTGACTTACACATGAAACATTTTTTTAAGACTGTCTTGACAAATGCAAACAGTGTTTGGTGAATCCAGTGTGTTGCACTAGCTCCCTCTGTAGGTGCTGTATGAGGATCTGCTGACCAGCAGTGGCACATGAAAGCTCTGATCAGCAGCGCTTATAGTGAAGACAATCTAAATGAAGAAGAAATAAAGAATTCAGAGATGTATAACATTTAGACTGCGTAAATACAATCTCTCTTCCATCAAATAATTCCTACAAACCTCAACATATGGGTAAAAGCTGGACTGTCCCAAACTCTCCCAGTACTGGCCCGTCTCAAAGCGGATCTTGTACATTCCTGGAGTGAGGGCATCTCGAGTTATTAGTTCTGGACAGCGTCCATCCTCATTTGTGTTCCTGAAATAAACAACAGTATTTAACACAGTAACACATTTTCAGGGTTTCAATAATAAACCTCTTAAAATTTGACCCAAACTTTAGACAGTAGGTACCAGTTCTCAGGAAAAAAAAAAAGTGGAATTACAATTGAATCAATAATGTACTCGATGTTTAATGACAGCAGCAAAAAGAACCTAAAATGCTCTGTCATTTTTGATCGTACATTTAAAAGTAATACATCATATAAATCTGTAAAGGGTCTACTTTTATTTGTGTACACTCATAATATCAACAAAACATTGTGCTTTTGCAAAATAAAGAAGATAAATAGGGTGCGAATTCAACAGTCTCAGTCTCTGCGCATATCTTTTTGAAACGCGTCACTAAAATGAAACTCAGTGAATTAGTCGGGAGTCGTCCCGTGTTCGAATCCCGACTCCAGGACCTTTCCCGATCCCACCCTCATCTCTCTCCCACTTAACTTCCTGTCATTACTGATCTGTCCTATCAATGATGGCAAAAATAAAAAATCAAAAATTTTGTCAGATTATTAAAAAAAGTGTATTCTAAAAGACTCTAATTCATTTTGTAATATGTGTTACCATGGAAATGGTACTTTAAAATCTTTTAGTGGTCTCCTCCCCTTGGTGTTCCAAATTTGAAGTTGATATAAAAAAAATTAGGTCCCAGTGAGATTTAATTTAGGGAGTTATACCACAAACAGCCACCGGGTGGCATCAAAACTCCATTGAATTTTTTTTTATGCATTTTTCTGTCACAAATGTCTAAATTTTGTTGTGCCAATAGCGTTGTGGGCAGTGTGCCGACATACAGCGCCATTGCACTCCAGGCGTCCCGTGTTTGAATCCTGACTCGAGGACCTTTCCCGATCTCGCTCCCACTTCACTTCCTATCATTACTGATCTGTCCTATCAATGACGGCCAAAAAGAAATCTTAAAAAAAGTCTACATTTCTCTGTCAAATTCACTTCTATCAAAAATTTTGTCAAGATTATAAAAAAGAAATTCTAAAAGAATTGTAATTTGCGTTACCATGGAAACGGTACTTTAAAATCTTTTAGCGTCTTCTACCTTTAGTGGGTGGAGTCAAGTGTCATATTACAAAATGTATTATGCTCTTTTAGAATCTAAATTTTTAATAATCTTGACAAAATACATTTAGTCGGAAAAGCCTCAAGATAACTTATTTGTTTTTTGTTTGTTTTTTTGATAGAGGTAATATTGACAGAAATTTAGACATTTGTCAAAGAAAACTGCGTAAAAAAATGTAATGCAATTTTAATGGCACCCTGTGGCTGTTTGTGGTATAACGCCCTAAATAAACTCTCACAGAAACCTAAAAAAAAATTCTATAAAATTTAAATTTGAAACATAACTTATTTAGATATAAGGCTTTAATTTTATAGCACTTCTGGATTCAGAAAAGCTTTTAAAAAATGGTTGCAGTGCATGAAATAATTTATTTATATGAAAGAAGTATTTTACATAATATATTTTAATGCTATAAAATTAAAGCCTTATGTCTAAATAAATTATGTTCCAAATTTGAAGTTAATATAAAAAATGAGGTTCCAGTGAGATTTTATTCAGGGCGTTATACTACAAACAGCCACCGGGTGCCATCAAAACTCCATTGAAACTTTTGGATGCGTTTTTCTGTCACAAATGTCTACATTTCTCTGTCAATTTTATTTCTATAAAAAACAACCACCAAATATGGAATCCTGAGACTCATGCATTTTGTCAAGATTATAAAAATTTAAATTCTAAAAGACCGTAATACATTTTGTAATATGACACTTGACTCCACCCACTAAGGGGAGGGGACCACTAAAAGATTTTAAAGAACCGTTTACATGTTAACGCAATGCCGGTTTAAACATCGTTGGTAACACTTTAGAATAGGTAACACTTATTCACTATTAACTATGACTTATTAGCATGCATATTACTAGAATACTGGCCATTTATTAGTACTAATTAAGCACATATTAATGCCTTATTCTACATGACCTTATTCTACATCCCTAATCCTACCCAATACCTAAACCTAACAACAACCTTACTAACTATTAATAAGCAGCAAATTAGGAATTTATTGAGGGAAAAGTCGTAGTTAATAGTGAATAAGTGTTACCTATTCGAAAGTGTTACCAAATCGTTTTCACAAGATGAGTTCTGAGATTTCAAATGATACATAATTTATGATGATTATTAAAATATGTGATAGAGGAAAAAAAGATCGCCATTAAGCCCACTGCTGGACCGGTAACACTTAAAGGGTTAAATAATAACCGTCTACCCACCCGATAGTTATGAGGCTCCAGATGGCCATGTGGGGGTCCAGGCGGTGTAAACTAAGGGCCATTCTTTCAGCTGGGACCCCGTCCCCAGTATTCAGCACATGTGTAGTGATGGGACTGCTGCTTTTCACTGAAGAACCCATAGCTGTAAACCTTAAAATGAGAAATTATCACTTTAAAGAGAGGTATCCTCAAAAAAGTTGCACCAGCTGATTCTTTCAAGCCAGGAAGGATTACTTTACTAAAGGATTATTCAAAACTAATAAAAATACAGACTTCTGACAACATCAGTGTATACAAGTAAAGATTTTTAAACTTGTACAATGAACACCAGCTTAAAAGTTGTGTTAGAAGATGTTAAGATCTTACCTGTTATGAATTCAGTGTCATCTGGCTGTGCTGCTGTTAATATGAGGATGATCTGGACTCACTGTTTGATTAGTTTCATTGAGTTAATCAACAAAACAAACCAGCGTAAGCACACAGGGTTAATAATTAAGCCAACAGCTCTTAGAAACCTTTTAGTATTACAAATCTTTACAATATAAAGTGCCACAAAACAAAGAATACGTATCTGAATCGTCAGTCCTACCTTGAAGTCTTTTACATGCAAGAAAGAGGACAATCCCAGCTAAAATGCTGTTTGAGGGCAGATGGACTTTGACCTCTTTGACTTTGGTTCTTGAGTGGAAAAACATAAGGATAATAATACACTGAGGTAACTTTTAGTCTAAAAGTCACAACAGGAACAGTTTGAATCAATGGCATATGGATTATTAAAAAAGTGTTTTCTTTGCTTAAGGTGAGACACTGCAGGTAAATAGGGTAAAAAAAAAACTAATAGTTATCAACTTACTTTGCCAGTTGATTGATTACATTGAAAACTGCATTACATTTTTTGCATTACATTTAATGTACATGCAAATTAGCCATTATTTAATGAAATATGCACTAATTTGCATACATTTCTAGTACAAAAATCTAAACACTGTATAAAGTCAGTTTCAAAATTCTTGTTTAACTTTTTTCACACATTAGTCAAAAGTTTTTACAGAGGCCATAATTCAGAAAACACTTAGAACAGACAGGAAACGCTATATATATATTTATATATATATATAATTTTTTATTTATTTATTTATTTATTTTTTACCATTTTGGGGGGAATACAATGTTGTATAAAATCAAGCAAATTATATATGAACAAATCCCTCTGTAAAATCCTTCAGAACAGTGTTGTTTTCGTCAACGGTGACGATGACGAAATCATTTCGTTGACGCCACTTTTTTTCATGACGATAACGAGACGATGACGAGATAAAAATGGCTCGTTGATGACTAAAACATGACGAGACGTGTGTGAGTTTTCGTTGGCGAGACGAGAATAGACGAAAATGTTAGTGTGTGGTCCGTCAGACGTTTGAAATGCATGACATTTCTGCTTATTGTGCATGCCAATTAAAACCTAAGAAGTATCTGCCGCTATGGCAAGCCGTTTTAGCATTAAATACTCTTTGCCATACTAGTAGGCTATGGCAAGCCGTTTTAGCATTAAATACTCTTTGCCATACTAGTAGGCTATGGCAAGCCGTTTTAGCATTAAATACTCTTTGCCATACTAGTAGGCTATGGCAAGCCGTTTTAGCATTAAATACTCTTTGCCATACTAGTAGGCTATGGCAAGCCGTTTTAGCATTAAATACTCTTTGCCATACTAGTAGGCTATGGCAAGCCGTTTTAGCATTAAATACTCTTTGCCATACTAGTAGGCTATGGCAAGCCGTTTTAGCATTAAATACTCTTTGCCATACTAGTAGGCTATGGCAAGCCGTTTTAGCATTAAATACTCTTTGCCATACTAGTAGGCTATGGCAAGCCGTTTTAGCATTAAATACTCTTTGCCATACTAGTAGGCTATGGCAAGCCGTTTTAGCATTCTATCCTTGTTTGGTTACGCCCACCACCTGGCGTGCAGCGCATAACGTGCTCAACATGTCACATTGTTGTCACTCAGACAGACAGACGATTAACCATGATGGTGGCAGTTTGCACATTATTTCAAATATATGTCTTATGTCTAAAACCATTCCTTCATTATTGTAATTATTGGTGAAAATAGTCAATCCGGAAGCTCACATTGTGTTGAACTATAGATCTGCTATTTTCAGAACTTATAAGTGACACTACCCAACAGCAAAATACTTACTGACCTACATTAATTTGTTAAAAGACTACTTTTCCCCCTGTTTTTGACTAAAACTAGACTAAAACCTTTATGACTTTTCGTCGACTAAAATTGGACTAAAACTATCACATATAGAAGTGACTAAAATGTGACTAAAACTAATAAGCATTTTAGTCCAAAAGACTAAGACTAAGACTAAATCTAAGATGGTTGTCAAAAACAACACTGCTTCAGAATATAGACAGGAATGAAAATGTAAAGTTTGGTGTGTGTAAGTGCTACTGAAGTGGAGATTTATGACTCAGTGTAGAAGAAAAAAATAATTTTGAGAAAATGGCCTTTAAAAATATGCATTGTAATTGACACAAATAGATAAAGTGCTATAAAAGAAAGACTTAACAGTGTTTTATGGGTGTTTTCTTTTCAATAGTCACTTTATGAAAAACCTAAAAGTCCAAAATCTCAAACTTGATAGGAGCATGAAAAAGCAGCGTTTTTGCCTGCAAAGAACATCAACTAACATCATTGGATTATGTAATGCTTAACAGACCATTCCCTTACAAACCAATGCCTTATGAAAAAGACGGCTTTTTCTTAAGTGTGCTATTAGTATACTTCTTTTAAACTTTAAAATAGGAAAGTATACTTTCAGTCTACTTTTATATACTTCTCAGAAATATACTTAAAATGACATTTAAGTATCCCTAACTTATACTTAGAAAGTCTAAGTATATTTAAGCTATAATTGTGCTCTAAGAATCAGTTTTTTTCTTTGTTATATACTGCACATCTTCTGTACAGAATTTCCAAAACACAAGTGAAGAAGAAACCGAAACAACAGATGCTTCCTCATGTAATCTAACACAATTGTCAGACGTAAAACAGCGTCGAAACCATAGATATGGACAACTGTGTAACATTATGGAATAAAATGATGACCCATGAAGAGGTAAAAGTGACTCTCAAGCTTTGGGGTGTTGATCAGCTCCATCATCAATAGCCTTTTTGTTCAAAATGTTGTTTATTTATTATTTATTTATGAAACTTACCCACATTCAAGTGTTTATAAAAAAGAATGCATGAAGCTGGAATAAAATGTTTTTGTTCACAAGCAGATACCCTGTTCTTTCTCGTATATCCTATGTTCAGAAATTAATATAACAAAATATATACAAATTAATATCTAAATAGGGACATAGTAGTACTTAAAGTATGATGTAAAGTTCACTTAAAAAAAACTATGAGTTTACTTGCAGTATAAAACTACTAAACTAGTAGTTTACTGAGACTATACTTCAAAGTGTAATAAAAATGCATAAATGCATCATTTTTAGTATACTTGCAGTACAAACTGAAAACATAGATGTAAACTAGTTGTGTGCTCAAAGTTTGCTACTGTTATACTTAAAGTATAGTTATTATATACTAGAAATTGGGTCAATTTAGTCCCAAGGACTATTGAAATAGTACACTTAAAAGTATACTACTAGTACACTGGTATTTGTATACTTACTACATGAAGTATACTTAAAATATACTTGAACTTTACTTAAGTATACTTAATAAAAGAAACTTGAAGTATACTTATTTTGTTGTAAGGGATGTCTTCAAAATTACAGTGTTAAATCTTCCTTAAAGTGCCTTCAGGAACCCGACTCATAACCTTGATAGTTGTATAGATGATGGATTAAAATAAATAGACTGATTCAAATTATTTTTGGACAATAACAATTTGAGCCTCTATATCAACATACTGTACATTGTGTATTTTTATTTCTGTTGGTGACTACATTCATAACGCAATGCAACAAAGTGACAAACAAAACAGCATTCCATAATATTGAACAATAATCACAGTAATATATTACAAAAAAAAGTCACAAACATGCAGCACAAGACCACTTTACTATTTTATATCTTATTAATACAAAAATGGGTTTGTAGTTGTTTGGCCATATCCTGATCATACAGTAAATCTAGTCATAAAACTAAATTAATGGGGAGATATTTACATACACTTCCACTGACCAAAAACCATGTCTAGTTAACAGAGGTAGATGGTAGTTGTTACTGTTGTCAATTCCAAAATTATAAATTATATAGCAATTAATTATACATTTTGTGAATTTTAATGACATTTGGGTTAAAATACATGTTTATGTACATCGCAGTTTCAATCTTAAATCTCATTTATGGCTCATAAATATACATAATTGAACTTTTTTCCAATATATCAGGGCCTGTCAGTTCATATAGATATACACTATATTGCCAAAAGTATTGGGACACCCCCTTATAATGAACAGATTCGACTACTTTAGTCATTTCTATGAGTACAAATCTTAATGTTTAAGAATATAATGATATTCTAGGGAATTGTGTGCTTTTAATTGTATAGCAACAGTTTGGACAGGACCCCTTTCTATTCTAACATGACAATGCCTCTGTATAAGGCAAGGCTAAAAAAGAAATGATTGATTCAGTCAGTGTTCCTCAGAAAGCAAAGTCCTAATCTCAGTTGAACACCTCTGGTGTGACTTTAAATGCAGACCTTGAGCCAAAAACTCTTCAGCAAACACCAATGGCTTGTACAAATGGCTACAGTCATTTTAGACACTTTCAAAACGGTTGCAACAGAGATGGAAATACATTTTTTAAATACATGAATCATGTTTCCATCTCTGTTGCCACAGTTTTGGAAGTGCCCTTTTCTGATCTAAAGAAGGGGGTGTCCCAATACTTTTGTCCATAGTGTATGTACAAGTCATTAGTGTTTGGTGATGAGTTTTTGGCCCAAGGTCTGCATTTAAAGTCACACCAGAGGTGTTCAACTCAGATTAGGACTTTGCTTTCTGCAGAACATTGACTGAATCAATCATTACTTTTTGAACCTTGCCTTATACACAGATGCATTGTCATGTTAGAATAGAAAAGGCTCCTGTTGCTGTAAAATTAGAAGCACACAATTTCCTAGAATATCGTTATATGCTTAAACAATAAGATTTGCACTCATGGAAATTAAAGTAGCCAAACCTGTTCATTAGAAGGGGTTGTGCTAATACTTTTGGCAATATAGCGTATGTAGGTATCATTATCAGAATCAGCCATTTAATAACCTATATCAGTTGTTGTGTTGTGTTATAATAATTAATTAAATCATCAGCAGTGTTTGACGACACATACTGTAGGCCAGTTTGTTTTGGTCTGTTTAGACAGCTGCTCCACAACTGGATTCAAACACAACTGGATACTTGGAAATGATCCAGATATCTTTCCTCTTATTTCCTGGTCCTTTTCTTTACTTCATCATTAGAAATCCTGTGACATTTTACCAAGAATTTGGTATCTGAACTTGGAATCTGTGAGAAAGAGCAACAGAACATTAATGGGGAAACAGTTTGGCAGTTTATCAAACAAAACAAAACAAAAATAAAACTTACCTGAAACTTGTCTTTACATGTAGAGCAAATCTGATTCATAGTAGTTAACCTGGAAAACACAGACATGGATGAATAAATGTTAAACATACACTACCTGCCAAAAGTTTTCGAACAGTGAGATTTTTAATGTTTTTAAAAAAGCCTCTTCTGCTCACCAAGCCTGCATTTATCTGATCCAAACACAGTAACATTTTAAAATATTTGTTCTATTTAAAATAACCATTTTCTCTTTGAATGTATTCATAAAATATAATTTATTTTTCAAAAAACTATCTATTATTTTGTTGAAAAAAATCACACTAAAACACCATAATTACTACAGATAGTGTTTCTTTGTGAGTCTCAAGAAACCTGCCAAAATGATAAAGGGATCATACAAAATGCATGATATTTTGGCAAAATCAAAAAAGGCAAACATCTTCATTCTGTTCAAAAGTTTTCACCCTTAATGCATTGTGTTTCCTTCTGGAGTATCAGTGAGTGTTTGAACCTTCTGTAATAGTTGCATATGAGTCCCTCAGTTGTCCTCAGTGTGAAAAGATGGCTCTCAAAATCATACAGTCAATGTTGGAAAGTCCTGGAAATCCAAAGAATTTGTGGGAACCAAAGGATTTTTCTGAAGAACAGTGGACAGTTGAACTGTTCAGGACAAACAAGGGACTCTCATGAACAACTATCACTAAACAACAACAACAACAACAACAACAAAAAACACAGTTGTGGATCATTCAGGTAACAACACAGTATTAAGAATCAAGTGTGTGTAAACTTTTGAACAGGGTCATTTTTTTAATATAAATTCAACTATTATTTTCTCTTGTGGGCTATATGTAAATGTCTTTTATGTGAAATATCTTATTCAGGTCAGTACTAAATAAAAAATAACATGCATTTTGTATAATCCCTCTTATTTAGGTCAAATAATTAACATTTTACAGATTCTGAAAGGTGTATGACTTTTGACTTCAACTGTACATATATATATATACACATCAGTAACTATGAAATTTTGAGAGTTTACGGGTATAATCGATTTAATCTGGTCTCATGATTACGTTAATCGCATTGTTCCAAAGTGTTTGAGCGTCTATTTGAGCATCAGCCTCTGTGTGTGTGTGTGTGTGTGTGTGTGTGTGTGTGTGTGTGTGTGTGTGTGTGTGTGTGTGTGTGTGTGTTTACATGCTGTCTGTCTTCATCACTGCTGTCTGCCGTTTGTGGGCTCTGTGTGTCTCTGTCTGTCCTCAGGGGAGGAGAGCTACCAGACGAATCGTCCGCACTGCTCACAGAGCCATGGAGCGGAGAGAACGCCACGCCGTCTCCTGAGATTCACACACACACACACACACACACACACACACACGCTAAATGGCATAAAACTGAAGATCAAGGACAGAAAAGCTGCCAAGGCCCTGAGGCACCAGCCCCTTTAGATGCCCCACTTGCACAAATTGTGAGATATATTGTCAAAATAATGACACATAACATCACAACTCTGAGTCCCCACTGGCCTGGTTCATAATCCACCTTTGCAAGGTGCAACTGATGATGAAAGACTGTGTTTTACCAGACAGCTCTTGGCTTTGAGGGTCCATCCGCTCCAGACTGTCCAGAAGCTCGTCTATCTGTGATTTAATCACTGTCAGTTCTTTCTTAATGCACATCAGCTCCTCCAATTTCACTGCAGAAAGAGAAGGAGGTTAGCGAGCGATAACATTATGTTTAGCAACAAAACTAATGCCACTGGTTGAGAGAGTATTGCCAAACATATGACATTTACATTTGCAGCCACTAGTGGAGCAGAAATTACACACTGCAGCTTTAAAGGGGACACCGGATGCCCATTTTCCACAAGCTCATATGAGTCTTTAGGGGCTTAATGAAAAGTCTCTAATATACTTTGCTTAAAAATTCTCAATAGTGGTGTAAAAAACACCCTTTTACCTTGTCAAAATCAGCTCTGCAAAATATCAGCTCATTTTACTGCATGGTCCCTTTAAATGCAAATGAGCTCTGCTCGCCCCGCCCCTCTCTGCTGAGGGATTACGAGCTGTATTGTTTACTTTAGCCGCGTTTAGCTGCATTTATTGGCGAAACTTGCCACCAAGCACATTATTAAGAAAGACCATTTGCAAAGATGCATAAAAAACCTTATACTCGCTTCTGCTGTGGATGAAGCTGCATCACGAATGATTCACACGAACATAGAGGCATATGTGGATCAGGATCGGCACTTTCCTTTTAAAAATGAAAGTAACGTTAATCCTCTGCGTCTTCAGTGGCTCAGATGTCGGTAGTAAATGAGGACTGCTATATTCATTATTACATCCAACAACAGAACACCTCAATCGCTCAATTAGAGTCTTCCTCTGCACCTGAGTCACACAATGGTGATCGTATTGGGACTGTTTCAGCTCGGTGAGGGCGGGTCTAAGGTAAGGCAAGGTAAGCTAAGTGTGTAATCCCTGTGTGAGTAGCAGCACCAAATGAACTGCAAAAATAACTGTTTCCAAACAAGTTTCCCAACTAATCTTTTCTGCCCCACCCCCATTTGTCATTGGTTGGACAAATATGTAGCCCCTTCCCAAACTCGCATCATTGGTTGCGACACAATTTGAGCACTTTCACCATTTTAAGCATAGGACAGCATAAAAAATAATATACTTCAGCTTAGGGTTGTGACAAGGAAATTTTCCCACCCAGTAATACCGGTATCACCGTGGCGTGTGTTTGTTTGAGTTTTACTTTCACTTTAAAAATCAGCAGCAATTCAGTGTTTAGCAACTGTTTTAGTTAATTTAAGTTCTTCCTCGCTTTTCTTCGGTAGAAGCGCCATGCACATTTTAATTTCATTTGCAAATTAGCGACAATTCGGCGTCAAGCAGTTGTTTGTTTTTAGTTTGTTTGAGTTTGTCCTCTTTTCCTGACTTTCCTTCACTTTTAGGACTTTCAAGAGACAAATGAGGATGCCCTGATATAAGCAACTCTTCTAATATCTCTAATGATGGAAACTTAGATTGGACCTCTTTTTTTCCGCAGCGTGATAATACCACTCCAACACCCCTCCAATCCCAGCTGGATAAAAAAAGCCCATTCCAGCTCAGTACCAGCCATTAAAAAGCGGTTTGACCTCCCAGCTACAAAGGCAAACTCATTCTACTGTGATCTGCTGGCAGTAAAAACTATTAGGGCTTGTAATAAAGCACTATAAACGCTTCTTATTGGTTATGCACTATTAATTTGCTATAATTGCTTTTGGTGATAGGCTAGGTTTGATTACTGAGGGAGTCGTTCGATAGCGGAGGGAGGATTTTAATGAAGAAACCATCTGGAGTTCGACAGCAGAGGTGCATGCATGCACGCAGACATAGGCGCTCGCAAAAAAAGGCAATTATGCGAGCAACATGCACCAAGACACAATCCAAGGGTACAAAATGTTGTAAAAGAGATGCTGATATTTATTATGAGATGCACAGCAGTGCAACGCTGTGCCTTTCTAGAGCATTCTCACTGGGACAAACTCCAGTACTCAAGGGGGCGATAGAGTTACCTTAAAATTGTTTGGGCAGCTTGCTATAAAGATTATTTGTAATTTCAATAGGAATCTGTTTAAAATTTTTGGTCAGATTTTCAAGTTTTCAAGACCAACAGAAAGCATAAATTGCGTGGCGTGACACGACAAGACAAAAGCCAAATAGATGCGGTGCTAAAACAGTTTGAGCTGAGCACTAAGCCAGGGGTCGGAAAGTAAGTTTGGCAACGGGCCAAAAAATGTTTTGCCACAAGATGGTGGTCCAGAACATAGTCAAAGTATAATTTAATAAATTAATTAATGAAAAATGCAACTAAATGCCTGTGGCAGGCTGTTACAGTGTCTTTAGTAACTGTCTGTTACTCCAGAGTAAATACAAGAATCATAGAGTTAAATTGAATACCCTTTTAAGACCTTTTTAAGACTTTTTCCTGCATTTTAAGACCTCATCGCCACAAGTTTTAACTGGTTACGTAGGCAACATTTATCGTAAGTTGTGCTCCCTTTACACAGAGTGCGAAAGTAAAAGTGAATGGCAAGCACTTATTCAAAGGAGATTTAAGTAAATTGTGAATAACTGTTGCTGTTATGAAAGATATATTTCAGAACCGGCCGCTATCAGAATAATCTGGCTATGGGTGCGGGCCAGATATTATTGCTTGCGGGCCAGTTTTGGCCCACGGTCCGCCTCTCAGCTAACAATTTTTGGTTCATTCTGGGAACATTACTTTTTTGTTCCTAGAACGTTCCTAAGAATTTTTCCTGTTGGTTAGCCAGGAAAGTTTTCTTAACGTAAATAAAATGTTCCCTTTAGTTTAGGGAAACGTTCCTGGAACGTTCTCAGAAAATTGTGGGGAACGTTCCCAGATTGTTTCCCTAACCTGAAGAGAACGTTCTGGGAATGTTCCCGGAAGGTTCTTTGAAGGTTATAAAATTTAACCAAAAATAGAAAAACCCTGCAGGGAACGTTCTGGGAACGTTCTTTATAGGTTATTAAAAAGAGAACCTAGAACGTTCCTAGAATGTTCTCATTTGGTTCCAAAAAAAAAAAAAAAACCCAAATGGGAACGTTCTGTGTTTGCTGGGCTGTTGCTGACCACTGCACTAAGCAATTTTTGAAAAACGCTTTTGGCCGCAGTGTAGGACAGCAGTAAGGGGCGTGTCTTGTAATAATAGAGAGAAGAGAGAACGTTCAAATTGAGTGCACAAGACAAATATTAGCAGATAAACTATAGATAGAGAGAATTGTAAGATAAAAAAGAAGGAAATATATAGAGGGAAAAAAACATTAAAAAGAAGGGTTACGATCAGGCAAGAGGTATAGGACCTGAGCGGGAAGAGCTTGAATCGGACGTAGAGGTTGCGTTTCTTTTTGATAGGTGATTAATGTTGATTTTGTGCTATTTCACAAAACTTATGTGTAATTTCTAAAACAAACTGTAACGCAGACAAAAACAGCAATTGTTGATGGCTGTGATAGTCTGTTTTTTTCACTAGGGCAGACGGTGAGAACTTTTTGAATTCGAAGATCAGGATAAATTTAACTTATTTTGTTTTCTGTAGCCTCTAAAAGTCAGTACTAAATGAAAAAATGATATTTAGGCAAAATAAGAAAAATGTACACATCTCCATTTTGGTCAAAAGTTTTCACCCAAAAGATCTTAATGCATGGCTTTTTCCTCCTGGAGCATCAGTGAGTGTTTGAACCTTCTGTGATATTTGCATATGAGTCCCTCATTTGTCCTCAGTGTGAAAAGATGGATCTCAAAATCATACAGTCATACAGTCCTTGCTGGAAAGGGTTCAAATAAACAAAAATGGTGGAAATCCAACGAATTTGTGGGACCTGAAGGATTTTTCTGAAGAACAGCAGGCAGTTTAACTGTTCAGGACAAACAAGGGACTCATGAACAACTATCACTAAACAAAACAACACAGCTGTGGATCATTCAGGTAACAACACAATATTGAGAAACAAGGAGATGTAAACTTTTGACAGGGTCATTTTATGAATTCAGCTATTATTTTCTCTTGTGGACTATATGTAAACATCTTTTATGTGAAATATCTTATTCAGGTCAGTACTCATTAAACAATACCATGAATGGACACACCACCAATCCAAATCATCTTTGAAAACAGTGGTATATACAGAAGTATATACGTTAAACGTTACAAAACTTAAATTTTGATTTCATGAAATCTTTATCTTAAGCTTTAAAAATGTAAGTGCAGCTTACGTTGGGTTCCTCTGCTCCTGGACTTGTGTCTGCTCTGAGGTTTCTCTCTGCTTTGCCGCAGGATTGCAGAAGATGAAGACGGCGATGAACACGTCCGTCGAAAAGATGCGAAATCACACGGGATGGTCGTCACAGACATCGGAACGTGTTGATAATCGAAAACCCTGAAAATGAAAGCCAGAGAGGAGATAATAAGTAAGCCAGGAAGATATTTCTTTCATGATGCTCTGAGTTCTGATTCACAAGGCACGGTTATTATTGGCAGGCCGTGGCCTACTTCCTGTTCCGTGACTGAAGAACATCACAGCTAATTATGCATGCCAGCCGCAGCCTCTGCGTGATACATACATTAGCGGCATGGCACTTTCTGATCACTCTACGTCTCCAACTTTATCCGCTCCGTCACATCCTCGGCATGCTGCGAACGTCTCTGGCAAAACTTGGCAACAAAGAGCTTTTTCAAAAATTGCTATGCTTTTATATAAAGATTAGCAGGGTCTATGCAATAGGAGAGTTTTCCCATTATGCCCTGAGGCCTAGCTGTTTGTGACCGGAGAGAGATATCAGGAGATGAGAGATTGGGAGAAATCTGCTGCTGGTGTCAAGAGCGTGATGGAGCATGCAATTAGGAAAAGGGGATAGGATAGAGCGAAAGAGACGGGAACAGACAGAAGTAAAGACAAAAGCAGACCCACACTGAATCTGCAGCTAAAGAAAGTCCTGGTTTAAGTGAAAATTAAGTGAAAAAATTACTTCGCTTGGAATAAGAGTATAATGGTTACCATTACCATTTTAAGTTTGGGATCTTGGGGGCACAAACGTTTTATTTCATAGATATTTACTAAAATATGTACTTAAGTATGTAGTAAAATGTGTGCTAAATGTGAGCCTGACATAAGTAGCACAGGTATATTTGTAGCAATCGCCAACAATACATTGTATGGGTCAAAATTATTCATTTTTCTTTTATGCCAAAAATCATTAGGATATTAAGTAAAGATCATGTTTCATGAAGATATTTTGTAAATTTCCTACCATGAATATATCAAAACTTAATTTCGGATTGGTAATATGCATTGCTAAGAATTTAATTTGGACAACTTTAAAGGCAATTCTCTCAGTATTTAGATTTTTTTGCACCCTCAGATTCCAGATTCTCGGCCAAATATTGTCCTATCATAACAAAACCATTAATGGAAAGCTTAAAATATGTATTTTTAATATTTATATATTTATAATGAATAAATAAATAAATAAATATATATATTATAAATACAAGTTTAAATAATTATAAATATAAATTAAAATGTACCCTTATGACTGGTTTTGTGGTCCAGGGTCACAAATGTGTGCTATATGTACTGAAGTATTTACTAAAATAACTAAAACTCAAATAAAAACTATACAGATATATTTAAAATATATATTTTAAACATATGTAAAATTAAAAAAAACTAAAATTTATGAAAACAGAAAATATAAAAAAAAATATTATTATTATTATTAGTAGTAGTAAACAAAAACTAAAATAAAAAAACATTTGAAAGTTTTTGCAATACATGAAATAAAATAAATGTTAACTGAAATAATGAATAACAAAAAATAAATTTTGCATTTGTATTTGCCAAAACTTAAGTTGTATGTACTAAAATAACAAAAAGTAAAACTCAAATAAAAACTATACAGATATACATAAAAAAACTAAAAATACTAAAAATGGCAAAAATACAAAAAAGTTACTAAAACCTCAACTAAAATTATAATGAAAACATAAAAAAAGTTTTTAAAAAATCTACATTCGTTGATACTAAAATACCACTGATTTTTTAACATATTTTTATTTAAAAAAATACTAAAAATTGCAAACGACGTAACAAAATGACTGAAACCTTAACTAAAATTGTGATGGAAACATTAAAAAAACTTATTTTGGCTATTGCTACAAAGATACCCACACTGTAAAAAGTCTTCAACTTAAAAAACCTAAGTTCAGCAGCTGCCTTAAAATTTTAAGTTAAATCAACTACAAGTCATTTTAACTTATTACAATAAAAATGAGTTGATTTAGCTTAAAATTTTAAGGCAGCGGCTAAACTTACGTTTTTAAGTTGAACTTTTTACAGTGCAGGCTACTTAAGACTTTAAGGTTTTGTGGTCCAGGGTTAAATATTATTTTTTTTAATCATTAAACTGTAACTTTTCCTGCAAATATAATAATTAATAATAAAATAAAAACTATATTTTTTTAGGAATGTGGTATGTGTTTTAAACAAAGCACTAGTATTTTGTTGTCTGCCCTATTTATTTTGATGATTTTCTTGACTACGATATAGGAATTTATTGCACAGAGACACTCATAGCAGGCTGGAATCAAACTTCCATAACTGCACACTGCTATAATGCTAATACATTCTCCTGCTGTCTTTTCTCCCTCTCTCTCTCTCTCTCTCTTTCTCAGCGAAAGGAAATGGGATCACACGCCACACGGAGAGGTCTCTTAAAACTAATGAGATTTGTTTCTAAAGTGACAGGCTGATCTCTCAGACAAGCTTCATTATCCAGAGTTCAGTCTCCGTCTGACGGATCTCGGAGAGCGAGACGCATCTGAATCAAACGCTTCACTGTATGCGGTTCTATCAACGGTCATTCATGTACATCTGGACAGATATCAGCTTTCGTTTTATTGCGAAGACGGATTTGCTGGCTGTTCGATAAATTGTGGAACAGCAGGGGCCATAAAGACATCATCCGGCAATAATATCTCTCTTTATGAGGTTTAGCTTTATAAAACAATATTGAATTGGCACAAGCGTTCAGATCTATCATTGTAGCTCGCAGAAAGTGTTTGCTGTATCATTAGCGCATCTGTTCATTGTTAACTAAATTTGTTGAGTAAATCGTTGCAGGACAAAAGGTGTTAAATGGTGCACTGGGACAAACTCGTTGAACAAACAGGGTAAATCTCAAACTGCTCACTTGTCCTTTGTGTTTGACATGATTGATTCTTTCCCTGAGGTAATTCAGATTGATTAATTCAGATCGAGTGTGCACACAGGGGGAAAGTGGTTTGGCTGAAATGAATTGGGATCACAGGAGCGGGATGGAGGTTAATGGAGTGGAAGGAAATCTTTTGCTATTTCAGCACAGTTAAAAATCAAAACATGGGCATTTCAGAGGAACAGGAAAATAGTGACAAGCCAGAATTGAAATATACTGCTGCGTCCGCAGAACTGAAATCTGTAAACGCGGTTGGCTTTGGATCACGCATGAGCAAACCTCACAATATGACCTGAGATCATAAATAATAATTTATATTTGTATGACAGTATTACTGATGCAGAATTGAACAGCACTTATGCCAGTGACTCTAATGCGCCGACTCAATATGGATGAAAACCGTTTTGTTTTGAAGAAGATCAAGTACCAAATAGTTAAGCAATCTGAAAACACTTTGCAATAATGCTCTATGTTATCTGTTAATGCACCAACTAACATGAAATAACAACAAACTAGTATTTCATATTTTTGGTTAAAGTTAAACCAATGCTAAATAGACATTTTTAGAAAAAGTAATTAGTTATGCACTGCAAAAATGCTTACTTAGTTTTGTTTGTCTTGTTTCCAGCCAAAATATATAAAGATTCTTAAATCAAGAAGTATTTTCTAGACAGGTGAAAAAAATGGTAAAAATTAAGTGACTTTTTGCTTAGAACAAGCTAAATAATTAGCCAAAGGGGTAAGCAAAACAATCTTATTACAAACAGAAAACAAGATTATTTTTCTTACCACATTGGCAGATGTGTTTTTTTTTTTTAACAAGATAATAATTTTTACTCGTCTAGAAAATACTTCTTGATTCAAGAATTTTTTTTAGATATTTTGGCTGGAAACAAGACAAAAAAATCTAAGTAAGAAAAGCATTACAGAGTAGTTACTTCTCACAAATAGTAACTGAGTTACATTATTATAAAAGTAACTAATTACCAGGGAGTGTAACTATTGTGTTACTTAAAAATAATAATAATAATAATAAAACATTGCACACTAATCTGTATTATTTTATTGTTGCTGTGGGACATTGTGCAAGACACCTTCTAGGGGCTAAATATCACGTTATTGGGGTCGCTTCAACTCACGGACATGAAAAACATCCCACGGCAACTCTGTTAAACCCTCCGGTGTGGTCTGTCTTGTTTTTTCTTGATGACCGCGAAAAGAACAAAAAAATACTCAATCATTTCGAAACTGCAAAGGGGCCAATTATATTTGCATATAGTCGTAATAACAAGAAAACAATGTGCTTTTGTAAAATAAAGAAAATAAACAGGGTGCGCTCTCTGCCGTCTCGGTCTCCTTCACCTCTCTTCACAAACACGTAAAAAACAACCTGAATCTCTGCAAATACCTCCACAGACATGAGAAATATGTGTATAGAAAGCTTGAAATGGCCACTTTTAAATGTAGTAAGTGACATTGAAAACAAATATTCTCGGATAAAGTAATCTGTATGATACCAACGCAAGATCAAGTTTTCCCGTCTAAACTCATCTCTAATGTAATCATTCCCACGAGCAGCTCTGCTTTTCAAAAAAAAATTCACATCCACGTGAGACACGCGGACATGTAGGTAAACGCCTACATCACCTCCTTAAATAAACGTGAACATACAGTTTATCTTGGCTACTTTTCGTTTTTGGAAGAAGATGCGCTGAGAGGAATAAGCCAGAATTTACCTCAGAAGAAGAGCGCAATGTGGAAATTATAGTAACGCAGCATTTTATTTTCAGTAACAGTAACAGCGTTGTAACGGGGAAAGAGTAATTTGTTTGAATTCTCGTTACTGAAAAAAGAAATGCCGTTCGTAATGCTGTTTATTTGTAAAGCCATTATTCCTATCACCGGTAATAAAAATGAACTACTAAAGTATTTTTTAAGTATTTCTCATTTTTGGTTACTTCTAATTTCTATATATAAATATGAACTGTTCATTGTTAGTTCATGTCAGCTAAAGTCTATTAAATAACCTAATTAATTATTATAATTAAAAGTCACAACATTTGAATGACTGGTCAGTAGGGTAATTGGTTGACTGACTAAATGACTAATAGATTATTTGATTGGTTGGTAGGTTGACTGGTTGATAGAAAAGTCATCAGGTTGATAGGTAGACTGACTGACTAATTAATTGGTTGGTATGGCTGATAAAATACTCGGTAGGTTGGCTGATAGACTAGCCCTGCGTTCCATTCAGAAGGGCTCATCCCTATTCCCTAATCCCTTCAAACGGTTTACCCTCCAGAGTGAGAGCTTCAAACAAAACCGTTGTTGTACCCTTTGAAATCCTTCATTCAGAAGGGCCCTTTGAAGTGGATTGTTTTGAGCACTTCAGTTTGGAACAACACTTCAATATGGCGGCCATGATTGTTTTCAAGTTTTCAAGCAATATATCCCGATTGGAACTCACCGCGAGTAACTGACTGACTAAATGATCGGCTGGATTGTCTTTGCTGGTTTGTTAATAGATCAGTAGGTAGGCTGAAAGGTAGTCTGATTTAATTGATTGATTGGTTGATTGGCTAATTGGTAGATTGTAAAGTGTTATCAGCCATTCTTCATAACAACATTAATCTTTACATTTACAGATGCCTTTACCTCAATTCCAATGTAAGTCAAGTTTGGATACAGTTTTTTTTTTTTTTTTGTGGGAAATTTAGTTTGGACAAGATGTTCATAATTTCTATTACATCTGTTAAGACATAATCATCCAAATTTTTAAAATTAGATACAGCACGTCAGCACCAATCACCTTGTGGGCTGCGCGTTGACATAGCGGCATTGCGGTATGGGTGTTTCAAATTTGAATCTTGGTTTGAGGACCTTTCCCAATTCTGTCTCCCTCTCTTTGCTTCCTGTCATATCTATACTGTCCTATTATAGTAAAATATGTGACAAACTTACTTGCTGTTGTGTGCACATGCTCTCAAGTGGCAAGACTGCAAGTGTGGGTATTTGGACAAGCCCTGACTGAATAATTGGACGGTTGGTTGGTTGATAGAACAGTCAGCATGGATGGTAGACTGACTCATTAATTGATTGGTTGAATGGCTGGTTGCTTGGTTAATAAAGCAATCACTAGGTTGACTGATTGATAATTGATTGGTAAGTTTGTTGGTTATTTGGTAGGTTGTTGGACTGGATTAGTTGGTTGACCGATAGTCTCCCTTAACCAGACCTTCAGACTGGCAGAAGGTCTAAGAACCATGGCCTCTTTGAATGGCCAAGGACCACCCAAGAGGGCATATGACTGACAAGTAAAGCAACCAGTCACTTTTCGTTTTGTGCCACGTCATGTTTAGAAAATGTCCCGACAAGCAACCAGTGCAATCATTTACAGACATCTCAAAAGTTTACAGTAACAGTGGTGTATCAGTACACAACATTTGTTTGGAACATATTTCTCCACTTTTTAACTCCAACAAGCAGTTCTGCAGAACCGAACACAAGACTAATTAGTTTAACTACTTTATCAGTGTCTGTTCTTTCATTTTTGTCCACATATGCAGCTGATATACCCCTCTCGTTTAGGTATTTCACTTGTAACAGCGGAAAGGTTTCAGTGACCACTCACAAAATCTTAGCCTCGAATATCACTTCAGAGCAGTTTAGTGTGCATTAAGAACACTGCGCTTTGAAAATTTTAAGACTTGACAGTCTTGTGCACTTAGTTCCTGTTGTGTGCATGCTCAAATAACCAAGATTGGATTGGATTGGATGTTTAATTTCTTTCTTAACCAGACCTTTAGACTGATGGCCTAAGGACCGCCTACGAAGGCATATGACTGACAGGTAAAGCAATCAATCACATTTCATTTAGAAAATTTCCCGACAATAATGGACCAGTGTGCAATCATTCACAAATATCTCAAAAGTTTACAACAACAATGGTGTAAAACATTTGTTTGGAACACATCTCTCCACTTTTTAACTCCAACAAGCAGGAACCGAATACAACACTAAATCGTCCAACTATTATGCAGCTAATATGCCCTTTTCATTTAGGTATTTCACTTGATCCTCCATTATAGATGTGAGCAGGCAAACAACTATCAAAATTGGATCTTAAGGGAAACCTTCCAAATTCTGACAAATGGTCAGCCAGTCTTAGAAATGTCAACTCTTGTCATGTCCAGTTGGCAAACAAGATAAAACATCTCTTTTAGATTCCACTAAGTGCCTCAAGCAAAACTCCTGGATGTCTTTTAAAGAGCTTATGCTGTAAACCACATACTTTTAAGAATCCAGCATTTAGCCAATCTTGATAAAATTCTCATTGTCAGCTTTCTACTTCAATCAGACGGCTTTGTGTTGTTTCAGGCGGACCACTGAAGAACATGACACACGTTTCCCAGAAATCCTGTAGAATTTAACCAATCAGTGGATGAATTTGAATCTGCTGAAGTGTTTTCAATTAAGTATGCTGTATTCATCAGGCGTTCAGCCAACGGTCCAATGGCCGTGATGTCTGAGACTATTTGGCTGATGGATTGGTTGGTCGGTTGTCGGGCTGACTAGTTTGTAGATTGATTTGAAATTTTGTTAGTCTGTGACTGTTTAATTAAAAAGACTGACTGATTTATAGGTTGATGAGCTGACTGACGGATGGATTGACTGATAGGTAGGTTGATATGTAGTAGGCTGGTTGGTTGATAGATTTTTTGGTTGGCAAGGTAGTTTGGTTATTGGGTGGTCTGCACCTTTACATGTTTTATTTATTTATTTATTTATTTATTTATTTATTTATTTATTTATTTATTTATTTTTTGCTACAATAAGCATATTTACATACAAACAATGTTTCTCTAGTAGAAAGTGGCAAGCAAATGGCTTATGAATTTAATTTGTCTCCATCAATTGAATTGGTCTCCATCGATATACCATTACCTGAAAAACAAAGACCATATAATAGCTTAAAATATGCAAACAGAATGAAAAAATCCATGAATACATAGTCAAACATTCATTGTGTTGTTGCATGATCACCTGCGTGTTTCTGCTTTGCTCTGAGGTTGAAAGTGCTTTCCAAACCCTATATTGATCCTTTTTCTCTGTTTCATGGCCCTTCTGGTTTTCTCCGGATTCAACAGTCCAGATAGATTCTCCGATCCACAGATAGCAAGCTGTAAATTACTTTGCCTCAGGGGACTACGGTGATTGAGGGAGATATACATTAGACTGCAATGGGATCAGACTGGGTCAGATTGCCGCTCTAAGCTGCAGGATAAAAGAGTCTTACGACAGTGACATCCAGCTCTTAAAATAACCTGCTCTTAGCTGCAGATCTGTGCCTCAAATGCTTCTCAGTCCCAGGGTATTTGAACCTCTTTAATAGTGATATGACTATTACTCTTGGTCATATTTAGGGTGGGCATTTTGAACCAAACCTTAAACCTAAGTATTAAACTAATAAACCCCCTGCAGTTCCTTCACAAACACCATGGGAAACCTTGATGTAATATGATGTTAATAACAACATATGGAATATATTTTCTTACTCTTCTTACTTTTTTGTCAATATGGTACAGTATTATCCTATTTAAATCAATGTGATAAATGAGTAAGGTCAACAGTAATTTAAAAGTAGTCTGATTATATTATCTAAAATGTGTAATGTAATGAATTAAGTTACTAACAACCATTTTTATCATGTAATTTGGAATCAGTAATGGATTACAATTGGTAAGAAATCTACACTCACTGCACCATGACAGAAATCAACAGAATTTTAGAAAATTACGTTTTACTTCAATATTAAATCAATACTGAAAAACATATTTGAACTGCAGTATTCTCAATTGTGTCTGCATCCATATTCATTCAGCTGCTCTTCATAAAATACAAAGGTTTATGACGCTAAAGGTTTCAAAATGTTCGTTCACGGACAAATGTGAATCGTATTTAGTTTTCAGAGAGCAGAAATGTTCATCCATGACACAGTACACATTTTAAAATGAGCGTCGAAAAAAAGCTTTCTACTGTTTATTAAAAGTAATCCCTCGTGAATCCTTTTATCGCTCTCGTATAAGCTTCCAAAGTGAAGAAAACAAGTTTATTAGCCAGAGGCAACATAGTGCACAGCAGAGGGTTAAATTTAGACTTTTTCTATGGCAGACACACACACCTCCAAGCAAAAAAAAAAAAAAAAAAACGGCCACCAGAGAGACCCCTGTGTGCCACTAATGCTGCCAAACATATTTTCAAAGGTTTTTTTCTCTACAACGGGATGCTTGGCCCAACGGGAGAGTGTTTAAAATGCAGATAGAATCCAGGGGTCGTGTTGAATCTCAGCGCACACTAATGCAGTAACAACAGCCCTCCACCGAATCTGACCGCAGGCCAATAACCAATGAGACGTCAGATCTTCTGATGAGATTGAAATAGAGAATGAAGTTCCTGATGTGTGAAAACACTTAACAAGAGGCAAATAAGCAGCTGCGTGAGTCATACGGAGCCCAGAGCCAAGAGAGAAGACGCCAGTCAAAGCCGCCCCATAACATTATGCAAATAAGTGGAGTAAATTCCCGTCGTGTACGAATGTGTGTGTGTGTGTGTGAGAGAGAGAGAGAGTGTGTTTAAGTGCTGGTAGATGCTTAGGAAGGTAAATTAGATTAAATGGACTGTGAAACTGCATTATAGACCTTGTACTTCTTAGAGTGCATTATGGGTAGATAAAGGACGTTCAATTCAGTCTGTAATACAGTATGTAAATAGTATTTATCATAGATGTTTATATACGTGAATGCTACTACAGTCAGCATGTTGTGGCTGGTTGGCATGCTGCTAAGTCTCTATGGCCACATATACATGTTTTTTTTTTTTTTCTCTCATGTGGCACAGAAATCAGATATGATCCACAAACATGTAAGCAAAAAACAAACAAAAAAACATTGGTATTCCCCAAATAGGCTTCAGGCATCTTTCATAAAGAAATATATTGCCTGATCTCATGCCGAAAACATACAGTGAGGGAAAAAAATTATTAGATCCCCTGCTCATTTTGTCTGTTTGCCCACTGACAAAGAAATGATCAGACAATAACAACAAAAAAAATCCAGAAAAACACATTTTAAAAAGTTATAAATTGATTTGCATTTTAATGAGTGAAATAAGTATTTGGCCCCCTATCAGTCAGCAAGATTTCTGGCTCCCAGGTGTCTTTTATACAGATAACGAGCTGAGATTAGAAGCACTCCCATAAAGGCAGTGCTCCTAATCTCAACTTGTTACCTGTATAAAACACACCTGTCCACAGAAGCAATCAATCAATCAGATTCCAAACTCTCCACCAAAGAGCTGTCCAAGGATGTCAGAGACAAATTGTAGACCTACACAAGGCTGGAATGGGCTACAAGATCATCGCCAAGCAGTTTGGTAAGAAGGTGACAACAGTTGGTGCTATTATTTGCAAATGGAAGAAAGACAAAATAACTGTCAATCTCCCTCGGTCTGGAGCTCCATGCACTTCATGGAGTTTCAATGATCATGAGAACGGTGAGGAATCAGCCCAGAACTACACTGGAGGATCTTGTCAGTGATTTCAAGGTAGCTGGGTCCATAATCACCAAGAAAACATTTGGTAACACACTACAGCATGAAGGACTGAAATCCTGCAGTGCCTGCAAGGTCCCCCTGTTCAAGAAAGCACATGTACAGGCCTGACTGAAGTTTGCCAATGAACATCTGAATGATTCAGAGGAGAACTGGGTGAAAGTGTTGTGGTCAGATGAGACCAAATTCAAGCTCTTTGGCATCAACTCAACTCGCTGTGTTTAGAGGAGGAGGAATGCAGCCTATGATCCCAAGAACACCATCCCCACTGTCAAACATGGAGGTGGAAACATTGTGATTTGGGGGTGTTTTTCTGCTTAGGGAACATGACAACTGCACCGCATGGACAATGGACGGGGCCATGTACTGTTAAATTTTGGGTGAGAACCTCCTTCCCTCAGCCAGGGCATTGAAAATGGATCATGGGTGGGTATTCCAGCATGACAATGACCCAAAACACATGGCCAAGGCAACAAAAGAGTGGCTCAAGAAAAAGCATATTAAGGTCCTGGATAGCCTAGCCAGTCTCCAGACCTTAATCCCATAGAAAATCTGTGGAGGGAGCTGAAAGTTTGAGTTGCCAAACGTTAGCATCGAAACCTTATTGACTTGGAGAGGATCTGCAAAGAGGAGTGGGACAAAATCCCTCCTAAGATGTGAGCAAACTTGGTGGCCAAATACAAGAAATGTCTGACCTCTGTGTTTGCCAACAAGGGTTTTGCCACCAAGTACTAAGTCATGTTTTGCGAAGGGATCAAATACTTATTTCACTCAATAAAATGCAAATCCTGAAAAAGATATTTCACATAAAAGACATTTACATAAAGTCCACAAGAGAAAATAATAGCTGACTTGATAAAAATGACCCCGTTCAAAAGTTTATATTATACATACAATTCTGCAAGGTGTATGTAAACTTCTGACCTTAAGTGTATTTGTAATATTGTTAAATATTATTACAATTTCAAATAACTGTTTTATTGTTTCATTATATTTCCTGTGTTGCAAAGCAGAATTTTCAGCATCATTACTCCAGTCTTCAGTGTCACATGATGTTTCAGAAATCATTCTGATATGCCGATTTGCTGATCAATAAATGTTTCTGATTCAGTGCTGAAAACAGTTGTGATCGGGTTTCAGAATAAATTGAAAGTTTGAAAGAAAATGTATGCAAAATAGAATATATTGTAACATTATAACCCCATTAGTCTTATTCTTTAGTCTGAGTCTTTGTTCTGGAAGTGCTGTTCCCAGGCTAGTTGGTCTGACCTGAGCCAGCCAGAGATCATTAACAGCTTGTTTCCACAATGCTTCAGTCTGACAAGCTACAGTACAGCCACTCACTATACAGTAGTAACAGCCATATAACAAAAAGAAATCTGTCAAGATGTATTTCACTATATAGACTACACAAGTTTGTGCAGTTGTTCTATACAGCCTATGCTCATAGTTAGTGCAAAATAATTAGTTTAATTAGTTTTCTTTGGAAAGTGCTGCTCAGCAATCCAGGTATTATTTGTATCCAAAACACTCCACAAATGACGCTGACCAAAGTTGGCAAATATTTCTCTGTTTGGTCTTTTTATGCAATTTCCTTAACAGTATGTAAAAACAAACATGAGAAATCAACTTATAGTGGAAGTCAGTGGGGCAAGGCATACCAGAGGATTTAAAAGCAGAAATGTGAAGCTCATATTTGCATATAAATGTGCATTATTTGAGCTGTGAGTGGTCGAAAATCATCCTTTAAAAGGAGGACAAAAAAAAAAAAAAAAAGTTAACTTCCATAATGGAAAATTCATGATAATATACTCAACCCTGTCATCCCAAATGTATATGTCTTTCTGTCTTCAGTCGAAAAGAAAATTAAGGTTTTAGAGGAACACATTCTTCGATTTTTCTCCATATAGTGGACTTGGGTTGAAGATCCAAATTGCTGTTTCAATACAGCTTCAACGGGCTCTACAGAAGAATAAGGGTCTTATCAAGCAAAACAATCTGTCATTTAAAAATAAAATAAAATAAATGTAAATACCTTTTAACCATAAATGCTTTTCTTGCACTAGCTCAACCGCATGCATAAGTGCTGGCCACCGTTGAAGTCCACTATATGGAAAAAAAATCCTGGAATGTTTTCCTCAAAAACCTTAATTTATTTTTGACTGAAGAAAGATGATGTTTCACTAATAAAACAAAAGAATATCATCAGCAAAAATTTAACTGGCTTGAATGGCTTTACTGCAGAGCAATTACTGTACGCAATAATACATAAAAGTCACTGTCATTTGATGGTGGATGTGTTGAATAAGCTGTCAGCGATCAAAATATTGACGTTGAAGTCATTGAAAATGATAGTTTTGCTAATATGGTTGAAATGGCGAATATGAGCCAGATGCTGAATGTACTGTGAAAGCGCACTCTTGAGGATGACGGCAATGGTAAAATCATCTTCTCTAATTTAACCCTTCTAAATTCCAAAAGGTAATGAAATATGCTTTATTTTATTCTTCTGTAATTGTTCTTAAAATATCAAGAGAGTTTTTGCTATTGCAGAAGTTGCTGTGCTGGATATATAGGTCTGGGTCGCTAAAGACCCAAATATGTAATAATGACTGTCAAAATAGTCATGCATTTAAGGGTTAATTTCTTAAAAAAAATGACTTTGTAAAACACCACAAACCTGCTCTTGTGGCTTGTCGGATATTATAGAGTTTTAAATAGTTTACCATTTGGGATATACAGTATGTCACAAAAGTGAGTACCCCTCACAATTCAGCAACCATTTTAGTATATCTTCTCAAGGGACTCAGTGCTATAGAAATGAATCTTGGATATATTTTAGAGTAGTCAATGTGCAGCTTGTATAGCAGTATAGATTTACTGTCCTCTGAAAATAACTCAACACACAGCCATTATTGTCAAAATAGCTGGCAACAAAAGTGAGTACACCCTAAGTGTTATCTGGCACTGCCTTAATCATCCTGGACATGGAATTGACCAGAGCTGCACAGATTGATGCTGGGATCCTCTTCCACTCCTCACAGATCTGCTGGACATTAAACACATGGTGCTTCTCCACCTTACGCTTGAGGATGCCCCACAGGTGCTTAATAGGGTTCAGGTCTGGAGACATACTTGGCCACCCCATCACCTTCAGCTTCAGCTTCCTCAGTAAGGCAGTTGTCATCTTGGTGGTGTGTTTGGGATCGTTATCATGTTGGAAAACTGCAGTTCGGCCTAGTTTCTGGAGGGAAGGCATCATGTTCTGCTTCAGAACGTACAGTAGATAATGGAATCCATGTTTCCCTCAATGAACTGCAGCTCCCCAGAACCAGCAGCACTCATGCAGCCCCAGACCATGATGCTACCACCACCATAATGACTATAGGCAAGACACAATTTTCTTGATTTTTTTTGGTTGTCTTCAGCAAACTGTTTGCAGGCTTTCTTGTGAACCAGCTTCAGAAGAGACTTCTTTCTTGGATGACGCCTATGCAAACCGACTTGTTGCAGTGTGCGGTGTATGGTCTGAGCACTGACAAGCTGACCTTCTACTTCTGCAACCTATAAAGGAATACTGGCAGCACATTAATGCATCTGTTTTTAAAGCCAGGTTCTGCACCTGACGTACAGAACGAGTCGACCCTTGCGAGGCCTTTTCCGAATGGAACCCATCTTGAAAAACCTCTGTATGACTCTGACCACTGTAGTGTAACTCTGTTTCAGGGTGTTACTGAACCTCTAATAGCCTTGGCCATCTTTGTGGAGAGCAACAAGTCTAATTCTCAAATCCTCAGAGAGTTATTTGCCATGAGATGCCATGTTGAACATCCAGTGGTCAGTATGAGAGAACTGTACTTAGAGCACCAAATTTTAACTGCTCTAATACAAGATACACAACTTTGTATGGTCCTGTCAAGCGGACAAAACCATAAACATGATAAATAGGACATGTGGCTCAACATATTGCTGTTACCACTCAGGGTGTACTTACTTTTGTTGCCAGCTATTTTAACAATAAAGGCTGTATGTTGAGTTATTTTCAGAGGACAGTAAATCTATACACTGCTATACAAGCTGCACACTGACTACTCTAAAATATATCCAAGTTTCATTTCTATAGTATTGTCCCTTGAGAAGATATACTAAAATGGTTGATGAATAAATGTCAAATATATTGTTTCTCCATATAATTCAAAAACACCATTAGCAATGATTAATGGGATTGTAGTTCTTTCCCCTCTTTAAATCTGTTAATTATACAGTCCTTTGTCTGATTTTTAGGGGGGTTTCTAAAGCAAAAATTGCAATGTTGTGATTAAAACTCTTTAGCGAACACTTTTGAATGGTATAAAAACACTTCTGTAACCAAGGGTGCTAAAATAGAGCGGGTGGTGTAAGCTGCAAAGTGGACCAGACTTTTCTTTGATTGTCAAATTTGGCACGGTTTTAAAATACCTCACACAAATCTAACTGCACCGGAAATGTCCTCTAGCTCATAACTCAGAGCAGAGCAAAGCCTAATATCCAAAACACCCGAAAATTGGTGTTGGCAGGGGCTGAAAGGAGATGGATAGACTAGAGAAAGACAAAGATGAGAAAATCGGAATGAGAAAAGCACAGTGACACAATGTCAAAAATAACAGCGCTGAAGACGCCCTCAGGAAGCAGATGTTTCATATTTCTTCATGACATGAGCTGTGAAATATGCCTGTGAGAAATGAGTGTGTGCGTAGACGTACCTGTAAGGCTCATTTCGAGGTCGCTTCATACCGGCTCTCTGTTTGGAGGGTCGCAAAACTCCTGTCATGCTTTTGTATAAATGAGAAAGACAGCACAGGTGCGCACTGAAAGGAAAACAACAACGATCCTGAATAATACAACAACACTCCTTCTGTCACACTGACACATGCTGTCTCGCTCTTTATGTTTATAGGGTAATAAAAAATTACTGAATCTTGAATATGAAGAAACGGAATAAATGAAAACGTTATGGTATCAGGGTGTTGGAACAGAGAAAGGCTCATTATTTCATTGTACAGGAATGCTGTTATTAGCCAACATATGTTGCTTGGTTAGGGTTAATCATCTGTGTTTTGAGATTAATATCTCTGTCACATGGTGAACACTATTCAGTGCACTTTCTCCACGAATGCATCATTGTCCTAGTGATATAGGCCATTTAGCAAGTAATGACTACAATAAAACACCTGGAGCGTGAGTGTCTCTACAAAGACTAAACACTTTAGAGTTTGTGAAGTTTTTAAGACTGTTTTTTTTTTGTTTGTTTAAGCACATTAAATAATACAATTACAATAAATCATCAGAAAGTTACTATATAATAGTGTAATTTTACTCTCTTTTTGTGTTATCAAATTGACAAATGGGAAAATGTGCAGATGAGATACTGAAAGGTGCTATTTCTAGTTGATCTGATCATATAAAAAATGTAAAAAAAAAAAAACTAAAAGTTGGTGTAAACTGATTAAGTCAGTTTGATTTAGCATTGTTGTTTGTTAATTTAAAAATAAAAATAAATAAAATATTAAAAATTGTTTTTGGTAACTGGAATACAGCTGAATTAAAATGCAAATATTACACTAAAATAAAATAAAATAAAATAAAATAAAATAAAAAGATGACTGAAATTACAAATAAAATTAGAAAATGTATTGGTAATTTTCTGCCAGGACACTTTACGTTGTAATACAGGTATAACACCTGTGAAAAATCATTACAGACATCAAAAAATAAATAAATAAATTAATTAATTAATAATAATAATAATAATAATAATTTAAATATGGACCAAAACAGAAATAAAAATAAATTTAAGCTAAACAAAAAATATGTTAACAATAAAATAAAATAATAAAATAAATGACTAAAATTAGAAATAAAATTATTTTTAATTTATAATAATTACAAATTAAAAGTATTAGTAATAATACTTAAAACGCAACACAATGCAATGTGTAAATACAGGTGTAACACCTGTGAAAAATCAACACGGAGAATTTCTTGATATTAAAATTAGGACATATTTTTACAGACATCAAAAAAATAATTGAAATATGGACCAAAACAGAAATAAAAATGAATTTAAGCTAAACCAAAAAAATATATATTAACAATAAATAAAATAAAAATAATAAAATGAATGACTAAAATTAAAAATAAAATTAGAAAATATACTGGTAAATTTCTGCCAGGACATTTTCTGTTAGGACTAGTTTCCTTTAACACTAAATCACAACGCAATGCAATGTGTAATTTGTAATATACAGGTATAACACCTTTGAAAAATCAATACGGAAAATTCCTTCATATTAAAATTGGGCCATATTTTTTTACAGACTTGTTTAAAAAATTTAAATATGGAACAAAATGGAAATAAAAATATATTTAAGCTAAACAAAAAATATATTAACAATAATAAAATAAAATAAATGACTAAAATTAGAAATAAAATTAGAAAATATGTTGGTAATTTTCTGCCAGGACACATTTTCTGTTAAAATAAGTCTCCTTTAACCCTAAAACACAACATAATGCAATGTGTAATTCGTAATATACAGGTATAACACCTGTGAAAAAATCAATACGGAAAATTCCTTCATATTAAAATTAAGCCATATTTTTAGACAAAAAAGTGAAATATAGACTGAAACTGAAATACAAATAAATTTAAGCTAAACAAAAAATAGATTAACAATAAATAGAATCAAATAAAATAAATGACTGAAATTAAAAAGTAAAATTAGAAAATATATTGGTCATTTTCTGCCAGGACACATGTTCCGTTAACGTAAGTTTCCTTTAACCCTAAAACACGGCACAATGCAATGTGTAATTCGTAATATACAGGTAACACCTGTGAAAAATCAATAATTGAGTCATATTTTTAGACAAAAAAGTGAAATATGGACCGAAACTAAAATACAAATAAATTTAAAGTAAACAAAATATTAGCAAACAAATAAAATTAAATAAAAGGACAAAAGCACAAAACAATGACTAAAAATTGATCAATTGTATTTAAATAATACAAAAATAACACTGTAATTTTTTTGAGCGAATGTCTTGACTAAAATAAATATCCAGATCTTGTTTCATCCCTAAATAAATAAATAAACAAATGAAAAATAAATACAGTTTATTACTCACGAAAATTTCACAATGCAAAAATGACTTAGACTATTCTTTATGCATTATGCATAAAACATGATTTCTTATTACTTGTTTAATTTTTTAGTGAAATACGACCTTCATGTTTTTAAATGCAGCAATCAAATACGTAAACCATGACGAGAGCTTTTCAAAATACCAACTCCAATCTGAGAGCATTTCAACTTCCTGTGCAATGCCTAATAGAATGAGAGGATGAGGATATGAGGAAAAAAACTCACACTTACACTGAAGGCTGCGATGCTGACTTCTCAACAGGGTCATTACAGTCTTATATTCTGCACATCCTGCTCATCTGCTCCGTAGATTCCCTCGAAATGCACTCTTTATCTAACCTCAGAGAGAGAGAGAGAGAGAGAGAGAGAGAGAGAGAGAGAGAGAGAGAGAGAGAGAGTACTATAGAGTTAATGGCTTTTCTACACTGGGGGTCGTACCATTTGCGCGCACATCAGATTCAAAGGGGGTTTAAATGTGCTTCCGGACTGATCCATTTCCCGTTCAAGAGAATGGGAGAAATGCATGCCAGAAAAATGAAAGTTGTAAAGGAAAATTCAGCTGAGACCTCATACATCACTGTCTGCTCAGCGTCGGGGCGAGCGCGCGCAAACATACACACGCGTGCACGCGCGCACCGTTTCACTATTCAGCCTCTGTTCTTTCATTAGCGTTTGCCACGGTTCCTCCAGGCGCCCTTATTAAGAAAATCAATGAAACGATAACTTAATATAAAACTGTCCAGTTCCGTTTTAACATGATACAGTTGGCTGGATCTTTTCTTGTTATTTAGGGAGCTTTAAATTCATTCCCCCGAGTTTCTCCCCTCCCAATACACGCTAATGTGAGAGGATGACAGATGAAAAACTAACTTTAGCTTTGCGCTCCAGCCATTCGAGACACCGTCGAAACGACTAACACCGGGTGAAATCACGCTTGTAAAATGCTGATGATGTAAAACTATCGCGGGTTTGGGGATTTAAAAAGCCGTCGTCTGTGACAGCTCTGTGATTTCTGAGAAATGCGGCTCTTATAGTCTTGGGAACGCGCTTGAGTTGGATGATTAATGAACGCCTGGGTTTCTATGATATAAAGTTTGACTGCTTGGATTGCAATAATTGAACTATAACTGCAACCATTCAACAAATGAAGCCAAAATCATGAAATGACTTACGTCCAAATTGTGTTTTATGCAGTGGACAGTGTTTGTTCTCAGATAATTACAACTTAGGAAACTGTATAGCAGTTAGCCTATTTCATCGTGAACGTAAAATATTTGGCTTATTATATATTTGATACAGTAATCTACCAGAAAGTGTACAAATGGCCTACTTGTCGTTATTTTGAACGGTGGATTACAATTTTAAAGCTATAAATATTGTGAAAATGTTAATTAACCATGGGTTTACTACACATAAAAAACGTACTCGGTTACTAACGTAACCTCTGTTCTCTCTAGAGAGGGAACGAGTACTGCGTAAGTATCTTACGCTATGGGGAAAATCCTTTTCTGCGAGATATTGAAGCCAAAAATTATCCTTAATTTTGAAATAATGTAAAGCGCGTTGCAGCAGCATACAGACATAGGCGAAACAGCTTGCGCGCCTATTGGCTGCTCTGCGGCAACTGCAGCAGCCTATAGAGCGAGGCCTGACGCGACGCCAGATCCAATGGGGGCATTTCGCGCCCTTTGCGTCGCTTCGCGCCCTTTTCGTAGCTTCCCGCCTAAAAGGGTGTGGTCTAGGCCTATAAAGACCGCTCGTAGGCAGCTATTATCTGGTTTTTCATCATCGAAGCAACCAGAGCGTGCGCATGCACGGCAAGATACGCAGTACTCGTTCCCTCTCTAGAGAGAACAGAGGTTACGTCAGTAACCGAGTACGTTCTCTTACGAGAGGTCTCTCGTACTGCGTAAGTATCTTACGCTATGGGGACCCAGTGTAAAACGCTGTGCATGCTGAGATCTGACACCAAAGACCCAAGGGCGAAAGCCCGGGGTTCATACAGTTCATAATCACCTATAGAACTCACAGGGAGTCCGGGGAAGAGGGAGGGGCAACGCCGCACTCTTCCACATAGTGCAGCGTCACTCAGACGCTAAGTAAACGTACATACAAGGCGGGGTTACGGCCTGAGCTGACGTAAGAATAAGGGTCTTCACACAGTTTGCCCAGACACATCTTGTGCTATTACTTTCACTGTCGACCCTAGAGCTGTGCTCAGTAGACGCAGCATTCCGAGCTGATAACATCAGGTCAGACAACACTGAACATCTAGACTGACAGCAATCTGGCCTGTAAGGCGGGAACCTCCAGGTTGTAAAACCTTATAAATGTAGACGGAGAGGCCCAGCCCGCCGCCGTACAAATATCTTGCAAGGCAATCCCACTCGACCAAGCCCACGATGAGGCCACGCCCCTCGTGGAATGTGCTCTGACACCTAGCGGGCACTGCATGCCCTTGGAAGCATATGCCAACGCAATAGCATCAACTATCCATCTGGATAAGCTCTGTTTCGACGCGGCCAGTCCCTTGGGACGCCCGTAAAACGAAACAAAAAGCTGTTCTGTCTGTCTAAAAGCAGACGAGCGAGACACGTAAGCTCGTAATGCCCTGACTGGGCATGGGAGGCTCGCGTCCGTTTCCTCATCATTGACCGGTAGGGCTGACAGCGCGATGACCTGTGCCCTAAACGGTGTGTTGAGTGATTTTGGAACGTAACCATGTTTGAGTTTGAGTATGACTTTAGAGTCATTAGGTCCAAATTCCATGCACGTCGCGCTCACAGAGAGTGCGTGCAAATCCCCTATGCGCTTCACTGAAGCGAGAGCCAGCAGAAACACAGTCTTAAGAGACAGGTATTTCAAATCAATCGTCTGCAGAGGCTCGAATGGTCCACCTTTCATGGCCTCTAGTACCACAGAAAGGTCCCATACGGGGACTGAGGGAGGTCTGGGGGGATTTAGTCTTCTAGCTCCCCTCAGGAAGCGAATAACTAAATCGTTCCTTTCTATTGACTGACCTAACGTTGTGCTCGAAAACGCTGTTATGGCCGCCACATAGACTTTGAGCGTGGACGGGGTTCTGCCCTTGTCCAGCAGCTCTTGTAGAAAGGAAAGCACCTCCATCACACCACAGTTAGTGGGTGACGAGCCGCGGGCTGCGCACCAGCCCGAAAACACTGACCATTTTGAGGAATAGAGCCGTCTCGTAGACGGGGCTCTAGCCTGCGTGATCGTGTTTAATACTCCTTTAGGGAGTTCATCATATATTCGCTGGTGGCCCAGACATGAAGGGACCACAGCTCTGGGTGAGGATGCCAAATCGAGTCGCTGGCCTGAGAGAGAAGGTCTCTCCTCACTGGTATCGGCCACGGGACAGTGCTCGTCAGCTGCATCAGCGCTGGGAACCAGGGCTGGTTTTCCCAAAACGGCGCTATCAGCAGTATTGAACATCCTTTTTCCCTGACCCTCTCTATCACCTGAGGTAGGAGAGAGACGGGGGGAAAAGCATAGAGATGACGGCGGTGCCATTCGTGGGCCAGCGCGTCTCTGCTTTTTGAGTAAAATTCCAGACAGTGAGCGTTGTTCGGAGACGCAAACAGGTCTACTTCCGCTCTGCCGAATTTTTTTTTTTTTTTTTTCACAGTAGTTGTACTGTCTGTGGGTGTAGAGACCATTCGCCTGCTGGAACATTGTTCCTGGACAGTCTGTCTGGCCCTATGTTTAGAAGCCCCGGCACATGCACTGCTTTCAGCGAGCGCAGGTTGCGCTGAGCCCATACCAGGAGGCGTTCTGCAAGTCTGTATAGGTTTTTGGACCTGAGACCACCCTGGCGATTTATATAGGAAACCACTGACATGTTGTCCGAGCGGACTAGTACATGGTTTCCTTTTATTTGGGGACAGAAGCGCATCAGCGCGTTCTGTACTGCCAGCATTTCGAGGCAGTTGATATGCAGGAGCTTTTCCCGTTCTGACCACTGGCCAAAAGACGGTCTGCCCTCGAGCAGAGCCCCCCATCCCGAGGTGTACGCGTCCGTAGACACCACTTTTATTCTCGAGGAAGTCCCCAGGCTTACACCTGACTGGTACCAGTCGACTGCTTTCCACGGTTCCAGGGCTGTGACACATTTCTGATTGACCGTGAGACGAAGCCGACCGGACGCCCACGCTTGACGCGGGACGCGCGCTTTCAGCCAGAACTGCAGTGGGCGCATACATAGCAGACCCAGCTGCAGAACTGATGACGCTGAGGCCATGAGACCCAGCATTTTCTGAAATTTTTTGAGCGGGACGGACGCGCCGCAGCGGAACGAGCCCGCTGTGTGCTGAATGTCCGCTGCGCGCTGTGATGACAGCCGCGCTATCATTGACAGCGAGTCCAATTCTGTGCCCAGGAAGGAAGTTTTCTGACTGGGGGACAGGGAGCTCTTCGCCCAATTGACTCTGAGACCCAAATTCTTGAGGTGATCGAGTAACATGGTCGTATGCTGTACAAGCACTGAGCGAGACTGCGCTAGAATCAGCCAATCGTCCAAATAGTTCAGTATGCGCACGCCTTTCAGTCTGAGAGGAACGAGCGCTGCGTCCATGCACTTCGTAAATGTACGGGGTGCCTGGGACAAACCGAACGGCAGGACTGTGTACTGATATGCCTGGCCCTCAAAGGCGAATCTCAAAAATCGCCTGTGACGTGACGCTATCTGTATTTGAAAATACGCGTCTTTCAGATCCACTGACACGAACCAGTCTCCTTGGCGAACTTGCGCGAGGATTTTTCTGGTCGTGAGCATCCTGAACCGACGCTTCACCAGCGCTTTGTTCAGTTGCCTTAGATCTAATATGGGTCTGAGACCACCGTCTTTTTTCGGTACCAGGAAATATCTGCTGTATAGCCCTGCTTCGCTTTGAGCTTGAGAAAGGGGCTCTATGACCCCTTTGCTCAATAGTTTCGCCACTTCGGCTCAAAGCAGGTGTGCTGCTTCTGTCTGCATTGTGGTCTCGACACGCGCTATATAGCGGCGCGGGCGTCGGTGAAACTGTAGCGAATAGCCTCCTTTTATAATGTCCAGCACCCATTTCGAAACCCCTGGAAGCTTTTCCCATGCGTTTGCATGAATAGCTAGAGGTTGAATACGAAGCGCGCTCCGTTCTTTCAGTAACGGAGTGGTTTCGGTGTGCTGTGGCACAAGAGACGTGCTCGTGACATTCGGGGCGTGGGGCACGCTGATAGCGGGAACTATTATGTCTGTGTGTGGATGTGGTTGTGTGGCAACAGGCACATTTAACACACTGCAAACACCGTTCGCCTGCATATAGGGAACGCCTTTTGGTTTTGTTTTTACAGAAACCTTGGGGCATGCATAATGTGATGTCTGTGGGCACTGAGAAGTGGGCACGTTTACCACATGTGAAGCGCAATCGATCTTAAAGTCGATTTTATGTGCGCGACAGGCCTGTGTGACAGGCTGTGCTTGTGTGTAGAGATGAGCACTAGGTAGTGGGCATTCTTACTACACGTGAAACACCATCGGCCGTGGCCGGGACTCCAGAAAATACACTCTATTGGGGGTTTATCTGGGTAGCCGTGAAAACAACCTTTGTGTGCAGGCAAGCGGGCGACAGAACCGGCTTGTTGGCTGCAGCAAACACTGGAACAGTCACATTTAACACACTCCAAACATCGTTCGCTTGCATGGAGCGAATGCACGTTGATTTCATGCAAAACGTGCTCGTGACATTTGAGGCATGGGGCACGCTGATAGCGGGAACTATTATGTCTGTGTGTGGATGTGGCTGTGGGGCAGCGGGCACATTTAACACACTCCAAACAACGTTCGCCTGCATAGAGCGAATGCACTTTTGGTTTCGTTTTCACAGAAACCGTTTGACGTGCATAATGTGGTGTCTGTGGCCACTGTGAAGCAGGCACATTTACCACGTGTGAAGCGCAATCGATCTGAGTCGATTTTATGTGCGCTGTGCTTGTGTGTAGAGATGAGCACTAGGTAGTGGGCATTCTTACGACACGTGAAACACCATCGGCCGTGGCCGGTTGTGAAGCGCAATCGATCTGAGTCGATTTTATGTGCGCTGTGCTTGTGTGTAGAGATGAGCACTAGGTAGTGGGCATTCTTACGACACGTGAAACACCATCGGCCGTGGCCGGTTGTGAAGCGCAATCGATCTGAGTCGATTTTATGTGAGCTGTGCTTGTGTGTAACATTAGAGATGAGCACTGGGTAGTGGGCATTCTTACGACACGTGAAACACCATCGGCCGTGGCCGGGACACCAGACAATACACTCTATTGGGGGTTTATCTGTGTAGCCGTGGGAACGACTTTTGTGTGCAGGCAAACGGGCGACGGAGCTGGTTTGTTGGCTGCAGAAAACACTGGAACAGTCACATTTTCTGGAACTGGACGAGCGAATAACTTTGGTGGGGGTCCGGCAACAGCGGGACTCGTACACAGTCGTTTTCCTAGTTGTGCTAGGACGATTTCGGAGGCTCAGGTTTCAACTCAATTCTGGGCCGCGGGCCGCATCTGGCGGGGCAGCGGCCAGACGAGAAAAACGTCAGAAAGCGTTAGCCACGGGTGCCTCTCAGCAACGGTGAGAGACCATGTTACGCAGCGCTGACGCGGCTTGCCGGCGGCGAAAGCGCGGCGGAGCAGGTTTGACGTCTGACGGCAAGCTTTAGAGGGGAGGGCCGACTTAGCACGCCGTCCAGCGGAGGGCAGACATAAGTGGGCTGCTATCGCCTCTTCTGAGCAGCATGCGCGTTCCCGTTTGGGGAACGGAAATCCTCTTCCTCCTTCATGGCCCCCTCGTCAGCGGCGTCGATTGAAGCGGTGGCAGACAGCGGCCGCTTTACGTCGGGAACAGAGGCTGAAGAGGTCGATGAAGCAGGCGGGCGAACCGGCGAGCTTTGTCGGCTGGGGGAGGGATCCGGGGCCCGCTGGGCACGACGCTTTTTACGGCGCTACACCGCAGCGGGCGGGGGAGCAGTCTCAGTGAAGAAGGCAAGGCAAGTCCTCAGAGTTGCCATTGGCATCTGCACGAGCCGTATGAAGGCATCTTTAAAACACACTGTAGATTATAAAGGATATAGGCGCCGGAAAGCGCAACAGGAAGGCACGGAAGGCGGCGTGGCCAGCAGCTTCAGTGGCTCGTCCCGCTGAGATGCTTGCAGTCGACGGCGGCTTCTTCTCCGGCTCCAGCGATGCGTGTGCTTCGCTTGAAGGATGAAAAATCAGATAATAGCTGCCTACGAGCGGTCTTTATAGGCCTAGACCACGCCCTTTTAGGCGGGAAGCTACGAAAAGGGCGCGAAGCGACGCAAAGGGCGCGAAATGCCCCCATTGGATCTGGCGTCGCGTCAGGCCTCGCTCTAATAGGCTGCTGCAGTTGCCGCAGAGCAGCCAATAGGCGCGCAAGCTGTTTCGCCTATGTCTGTATGCTGCTGCAACGCGCTTTACATTATTTCAAAATTAAGGATAATTTTTGGCTTCAATATCTCGCAGAAAAGGATTTTCCCCATAGCGTAAGATACTTACGCAGTACGAGAGACCTCTCGTAAGAGAACAACAACAACAAAACATGTTTACTATTGTATTATTAGTAAAACAGTGGTTATACAAATGTGACCTTGAAACAAACCTGTCATAAGGGTCTTTTTTAAAAAATTTAGATTACAACATCTGAAAGCTGAATAAATAAGCTTTCCATTGATGTATGAGGCATTTTAGGATAGGACTATATTTGGTCGAGATACAACTATTTGAAAATTCTGAATCTGAGGGTGCAAAAGAATCAAACTATTGAGAAAATCGCTTTCAAAGTTGTCTCAGCAATGCATATTACTAATCAAAAATTAGGTTCTGATATATTTACGGTAGGACATTTACAAAACATCTTAATGGAACATAATCTTTGCTTAATATAGTGATTTTTGGCATAAAAGAAAAATCGATCATTTTGACCCCTGCAATGTATTTTTGGCTACTGCTATTTTGGTTTTGTGGGCCAGGGTCGGAAATGGTAATCAATACGCAAAAAAAAAAAAAATGGTTATTACTTTGGTAAATTTTCGGCAACCTTGGCAAAGTAATGCAGGCCTACAATAACAGATTGTTTCAGAAATGATATTCCCCTCTTAAATTATTCGGTGTCGTGATTATATAGACTATAAATACTGGTGGACCTTTCTTTTAAAATACCTTTTAATCCTTTGAGGTTTGAGTTCTCTCAGACACGCGTGCTCGCGCAGGTGTGGAGCGCGCTCTCGAGCACTTGCTTTGGGTGCCAGTGATAAAGGGCGGGTTGAAAACACCTCAAAACAAACAAAGACTCAGTCAGGACTCAAACAACATCTACACACATTTTGCCTGAGCTGAACATAACCAAACTGAAATTTCATGTCATTCACTGAGGATTTTGAGGACTTCTATTATTGTAAGGATGAAGGTTTTTTTTATGATCATTTTTACAAGCCAACTCTTCACATCTCAGGGGCAAGTAAGTAACTTTAAAACAATATAATCTAAAAATTAACCCTAGAGAGAAACTTATATTGTTTTGTTGTCTTTGTTTGTGGGCCATTATCAATATTTTACACTTTAATGTCTTTAATGTATGGTGTATTCATTAATATTTTCATAATAATTTTTATATTATATTATATTATATTATATTATATTATATTATAGTAGTGATGGCTGCCAGCATATGTCACAATGATTAATGACTTTGACCTTTGACCTTTTTGACATGTCAAAATATGACCTATGACCCCGGATATGTATAAATAGCCATAATTAAAATTCCGGAGATGACCCCGCGACCCCGGATATGTATAAATAGACCTAATTAAAATTCTGGAGATGACCCGTGACCCTGCTAATGTATGAATAGCCATAATTAAAATTCCGGAGATTATCCCGTGACGTGTTAAAGATGGTTTTAGGGTTTTTATGAAGATTAATGATGGTTGAACTCTGACCGGTGAAATTGTAGCAATGAGGGGCCATTTTTGAAGTCTTCAGACATCCGGCGATCACACGGTGACCACATGAGGGGATACATTTCTTTAGGATGTAAGAAAAGAAAGATGTAAGATTTATATTTTTATACAAGATTAAATGTCATTATATATATTCAATGGTCTGGCTGGTTATACTTGTTTATATGATTTATCAGAACACAGTTTTGTATGCTTATATGGTTTTTACGTGGTTTATGAGGATATCTTTTGAGCCATTTAAATTAAAACACTAACAATCAATTTAAATGTTTTATTTAAAATATAAATATGAACTGTAATCATTACATCTATGGATCACCCTTATAAAAGTCATTACAGTGTGTAAAGAAAACCAATATCTATGAGCATATACATAAAACACCACAGCCATTATAAAACAAGCAAATTCAATCAATTAAACTTTAAAGTTAAAGTTAAAGTCTCTTACATTTTTTCCAGAGAATAAAACACATCTTAATGTTACAAGCATCCTGTGTCAAATGGACTGCTCTCAAAATGCACACGAGTTAAGTTAAATTAGATCCAACACTCTCCCTCTCTCTCTCTCTCTCTCTCTCACACATACTCTGAGTCTTTGCCGGTTGTGTGTGTGTCTCAGATGTGGTAGTTATTATTTAACTTAAATATCCGTTGCGAGAACAGATATGCTTTCTTTAAAGCAGAACCGTAAGCACAATTGACTTCTATGAAAGCTTCTCTGTCTCTCTTTCTCTCTTTCTCTCTCTCTCTCTCTCTCTCATTCAATCATCCAAGTCTTATTCTCTGTTATATGTAATGAATATAAATAAATAATTTGATCACACACAATATAAAACAAAACATTTACACTAGTTTTAGGTTGTTAAAAAAAACAAAAACAAATGTTGTACATTTTTCCAGGAGCAGGAAAAAGAGATTAAGATTATAAACACCAAATGTAAAAAATAAAAAATAAAAAAAGCTTATATATTTTAACAAGCCTAATGATAAGGGATATTCTGACCCCGACATGTCTGGACATGTCAAATGTTTTATGGAGGTTTTCCATAGACATAATTCAATTCAGTTTACCGTTTTTATTTGTTATATGCTATTCGCAGAAAATTTAAGTTTCTACATTATAATGAGAAATTATTAAATTTACATTATTGTAATACATTTTATACTGTATCTCCCTCTAAACATACCCATCACAGTGACGCTTTTAGCGCTTTTATTCTTCATAAACAACAATTACTTTAATGTATAATTTAAGAAGCTGTTATGTGCATCAGATATGGGTAATAGTTTGGCACCGGATGCAACCCCTAATGTTTTGCTCTGTTTAAAATGCACAATAGGTATTCTGTGTGGGAGCCTTACATTTGTGTCTTTCAAGAAGAAGCCCCCATCCATGATGCCTTTGGGGCGTGCACGCTGGGATATTTCCTCACAGAGGACAGCTAGCACAGAGGCCATTGTTCAAAATACTGATTCAACAATTAATGTAAAGTGAGAAATTTAGATGAAATATAAAATCTCAAAGTGTTTGTCATGTAAGTTTATAAACATTAATGTCAAAATAAGTAAAGGAACCTTTTTATTTTATCAGACCAAACCATAAGGATTATTGTGATTATTGTATTATGATTCAGTATCAGCCCCTAAACCTGCTCAATCACAGTAAACTTTCTCTAGTTCTCTATTTTTAATAAACATCATTTAGTATATTTTTATAACATTTTTACTGTACAAACTGAGCACCTATACATCACGAAAAAAATCAACATACTACCATGTTTAATAAAATATTGTAAGTAATCTAAATTAATATAGTAGGACATTTCGTCATAAATCACATTACGTTGTTATATCAGCCTAATATCCAAATTATTATACAAATTTGTGATCTAATAAGTCCTATAAACAATTCAAGTTAAAAAGCGACTCGATTAAAAGACAAAATCTTTTTGTGTTAAGTAACAAACATGTTACTACAGCAAAACAAATCATTGTTTAACATTTATATTATTAAGTTTATTGTAGTTATAAAACATCAAAGTAACAAATATGATACTACAGCAAAACAAATCATTCATCGTACATCTTAAACATGTATTCTACATTTATTTAGGTTTTTGTTCTTATAAAACACATTAATTGCTTCTTTTAAAGATGATACTAAACAAAATGAGATTATATGTATTGTAGAAATAAACATTTACAATACTTTTAGGTGATCATAAATATAAAACACAGTAGCAAACATATTACTACAGCAAAACAAATCATTCATCGTACATCTTAAACATGTATTCAACATTTATTTAGGTTTTTGAACTTATAAAACACATCAGTCGCTTCTTTTTAAAGATGAAACTAAACATTTCCATGTTTATAAAAAGAAACATTTAAGTCCTATAAACATTTCAAGGTAAAAAGTGACTCGATTAAAAGACAAAATCTTTTTGTGTTAAGTTACAAACATGTCATTGTAAATATACTAATCATTGTTTAACATTTATATTATTAAGATTATTTAAGTTATAAAACATCAAAGTAACAAATATGATACTACAGCAAAACAAATCATTCATCGTACATCTTAAACATGTATTCTACATTTATTTAGGTTTTTGTTCTTATAAAACACATTAATTGCTTCTTTTAAAGATGATACTAAACATCTCCATGTTTATAAAAATAAACATTTACAATACTTTAAGGTGATCATAAATATAAAACATAGTATCAAACATGTTACTCCAGCTAAACAAATCATTATTCAACTTTTAAATTTTTAAGTTTATTGATGATATACAACTTCAAAGTAACAAACATGTTACTAAAGCAAAACAAATCATTCATCGTACATCTTAAACATGTATTCAACATTCAAGGTTTTTGAACACACATCAGCCGCTTCTTTGTAAAGATGATACTAAACATCTGCATGTTTATAACAAGAAACATTTACATTAGTTTTAAGTTATCTTTAAAAAAAAAGGTTTACATTATTTTCTTTGAACAATGATGTCCATACATGGATGAGTGATTTACAAAATCAATAAACAAACAAAAACATTTAGTTTAAGGTGAATTAATAATAAAAATTAAATAAAAACTCACAGTACCATGTCTTGTCCATTGTGAAACTGCAAATGAGTCTGCCACAGACCCTCACAGGATGGGGCGAGGGAGGAGGCGGGAGGGGTGAGGGATGAGATATGCTCTGTGAAGTTGGTCTGTTAACTTTTTCTAAGTGAATGTTTTGAATGCTCAACATTTATTTCAAAGTGGAGCATTACTTCAAAGTATAAATAAATACTACTACACCTGATATCCTTCGGTAGAAATGGCTCAAACTATAATTTATATATTGTTTCAAACACTTTAGATTGCTTAAAAGTTTACGGTAGGTTCTTTAAGTTTATTCTTTCTACAAGGGTACTAACAAATAAGAGTGTTTTAAAATAGACCTGAGCTAGACATTTTTAACTACATGTTAAAAATGATACATATCCTCAAACAAGACCAATCATTAAAAACAGCTGCAGCTATTTTTGTCTAATGTCATTATCTGATTCTCTTTAATTTATAAGACTTACTTTTTTTTTTTTTTTTACAAATGTTGATGTTGCTTTTATCAGTCTAATCAATATTGTGTATGTCCAGATACTGTTTCTAAACCAAACAATGAAAACATAATATATTTTATTTAATTATTTTGCACAAGTACCATGGTTTCGTGTTTTTAAAGGCTTGTCAATGCTTTAGATGCAATGCAACATGAAATGAAAGAGTTGTATTAGTTGAGCTTGATTCAACAGTTTATAGTCAATTTAGAGTAGAGTAATAGAGTCAACCTTATCGTCCTTGCTATTCTCCACATACAAACCGTAAGCAACAACCTAAATTCAATAAAACCAGTTACACATCATGTAAGAAAGGCCTCATAATGCATACAGTCAAGCAGTATCCGCAACTTTTCTTGATTTGTTGTCATCGCTCTTACATTTGCAATTGATTCACTGGGTGGGTCAAGATCATCAATAATGTTCTTCACTTTTGAACTAGCTTACTGTTTTTTCCTTTTAGGAAGATCTGATAACCTGAGAATACGAAAAGAAAAAGGATATTGGAAAAAAAAAAATATATATATATAGAATAGTAAGAAAAAAATTACTTCAACCTTGTACTGACCTCTGTTCACAGTCTTTATCAGGTTTCTGATCTGAAACATTAGGGAAACAAAGACTGTTAAGGACAATCCATGCGCTACAACATGCTATCTTATTCAGTGTACAGTTTGCCTTCAGCGGTTATGTGGATGTGTCCAAAATATGAGGTTATCATAAAAATACAACCCCATAAATAAATAAAACAGCTTATATAAAATTTACTTTGGGGCTTTACTTTAGACTCCAGATCAACATTATCTAACGGTTAAGCAACTCCATCTAATTACCATTTTTTAATAGTTTCACATACCAACATTTATTTGCTTGTTTGTTTGGTTGTTGTAGACAATGTACATGTATTACACTTACAATATACCATCACATTTGATTTGCCAGACGTTGCAGAAGTCATAGTCATTGTAACGGAGCCTAGACTTGATCCAGTTATGACAGGGGCATATATAATACCGCCATTAGACGTGGAGCTCCTGCCTTTTTACAGAAAATGGGTCAATTCATATATTAGTTAATTGTACATCTGATAATGATTCTCCATTATTAATATATAAATCACACTAACATTTTACATGGATGCATGATGGTCCTTGTCTTGAAGTCTCTGTTGAATTAAAAAAACAAAACAAAAAAAAGTGTTATTTTGAATGGAAAAAGTCAGGCAAACATCCTATGGACTGTATTGCAATCCACCTACTTTACTGTGATATGTATTTAAAAGTAGTCCTATTCATAGCACAGGTCTTTACTATACAAGGCAGTTCAGTTACCTGTCACTAAAGTTGAACTAGGGCCTATCTAAAGACTACTTGTGGCCACCCAGCTACAACTCAGGACTAAAAATACATCCTTCTTCTTTAGATCATATTATATCTGTATCAAATCACTGTTAATGTACACAGATTTCACACAAGGCTGTATGACATTTTTCAGTAGACTGAATATGTTTGTATGTTTTAGCTTAAATGAAATGTTTCATATATACCCCTAGGTTCGCTTTATAAATGGACTTTCATTTTTATGAAGGTATGCAGTAGGCCTTATGCACCCATTGCGGTGCAAAAAACGCACTTTTGCAAACCAACTTGACTGTAGTGCCCACTGTTTTGATCCATTTTTGGCCGGGAGAAAATTCATTTACATCATCTTCTTTCAGCAAATCTAGAAATTTTCGACACATAGAAATAAAAAAAAATAAAAATTGCTATAACCTTGTATTGGCCCCGGTTTAGAGTCTCTATCAGGCTTCTGATCTGAAACATTAGGGAAACAGAGTTTATTACTAAGGACACACACACACACACAATACATGCACTACAACAATCTCATCTCTACATGCAGTCATCATCATACCCAGAATGTCCCTAGTGGTCACGCTGATTGCCTCTTTGCTGTTAACACAGACATCTGTCACATCAGGCCGTGTTTCCTTTTTCAGGCTTCTTACAATCTTCATTTCGTTCTTAAGGTTTGTTTTACGTTTAGTATCCCCCGTACAATCATGATTCGGATCACACTCATCGACGATGACCGTGTTCATCGGTTTGAGCATTTGTCCTTTGTAATATGGTTTAAACATAGAGTCTACGACGACTTTTACACCGCACATTTTTTCTGCGGCACAGCTGCACTCCGATTGATCATCTGTAGCAGCGCCAGACCTACAGTTGTGCTCCATCAGGTTTGGCGTAGTTTCAGACGTTCTTTTCAGAATTCAGTTTTCTCCAAGACGTAGCCGTTTCCTAGAATTTCGGATTTGACCGTTTACTCCGCGAACCACCAGTGTTATAAGCAGAAATTTTGCAGCAGAGCCGTGGTTCAGTAAAAAGGGGTTGTTGATCATCAAGATGTTGCAGTAGGGTCGTCGTCCAAACCTGGTTATGCTCACAGTGTCGGTTGAACTCAGTTACTGCCGAGTTGACGAGGACCGCAGTTGTTGGTTTTACTGATAGGGTCCACCCTCACTAGTTGTAAGGTCTAAGAGGGTTGTGGCCGGAAGGCTTGAAAATCAGTCAGGCACCCAAGATAAGTTTTGCTCAAGCTAGTTATAATATTTTGATTAAAGATTATAGGCTCAAAAAATAAGATCCACGAACCAAGTGTTAACTATTATACCAAAGATAATGTTAGGTTGTTAAAGATTTTAGTGCCAATTCCATAATAAAATGTTTCAAATAAATTTACAAATGTGATAAATAATACATGCAACACTAGACATCAACAATATTGTGTTTTAAAATATGTTTACACCTTTTAAACATATGATAAAATGTGAATAAAAAGAGGCAAAGGGGAAATTTTATCCAATAAATGTTTATTAAAACAATTAAACATATAGCAAGAAACAGAGGAAAAGACTCAGTGCTTTACAATTTGGTTGTGCAAATGGAGAACATAGATCTCCAGGCTGATATACATCCAATACATATTGATGCATAACCACAATAAAACACT